>NC_057795.1:434531279-434607802 GCF_018294505.1 Triticum aestivum | reverse complement strand
CTCGGAGTGTTTTTAACTTAGGCGAGTATGGAGTCGCGGCTAAGCCCCTGAGTGGGAGGACTCTCCACTTGGAATGTTTTTAACTTAGGCGAGTACGGGGTAGCAGCTAAGCCCCCGAGTGGGAGATTGCTCTCCACTCGGAATGTTTTTAACTTAGGCGAGTACGGGGTCGCAACTAAGCCCCTGAGTGAGAGGATTGCTCTCCACTCGGAATGTTTTTAACTTAGGCGAGTACGGGGTCGCAGCTAAGCCCCCAAGTGGGAGGATTGCTCTCCACTCAGAGTGTTTTTTTAACTTAGGAAAATCAGGTTCGCGGCTAAGCTACCCACTAGGGGATTCAGACACAAATGATTATGGGGAATCAATCATTAAGATATTGTAAAAATCTTGTCTTTGGAAAGCAAACTGAAGTACTCTTATTACAACTCGTTGGGTCGAGTGATTTTAGGTATAGAAAGGACGAAGTAGCTCTGCGTTCCATGCGTGTGGCTCGTCCATATTCTTGGCTACGTTGTAGATGTGGTACGCTTCGTTGTGAAGCACCTTGGTGATGATGAAGGGACCTTCCTGATACGTCTCCGTCGTATCTACTTTTCTAAACACTTTTGCCCTTGTTTTGGACTCTAGCTCATATGATTTGAATGGAACTAACCCGGACTGACGTTGTTTTCAGCAGAATTGCCATGATGTTGTTTTATGTGCAGAAAATAAAAGTTCTCGGAATGACCTGAAATCCACGGAACATCTTAGAAAAAACAATAAAAAATCCTCGCCAAAGATGAAGACCAGGGGGGCCACACCCTGTTCACGAGGGTGGGGGCGCGCCCCCCTACCTCGTGGGCCCCCTGGTGGCCCTCCGACGCCAACTCCAACTCCATATATTGGCTTTCAGGGAGAAAAAATCAGAGAGAAGAAATCATCGCGTTTTACGATATGGAGCCGCCGCCAAGCCCTAATCTCTCTCGGGAGGGCTGATCTGGAGTCCGTTCGGGGCTCCGGAGAGGGGGATTCGTCGCTGTCGTCATCACCAACCATCCTCCATCACCAATTTCATGATGCTCACCGCCGTGCGTGAGTAATTCCATCGTAGGCTTGCTGGACGATGATGGGTTGGATGAGATTTATCATGTAATCGAGTTAGTTTTGTTAGGGTTTGATCCCTAGTATCCACTATGTTCTGAGATTGATGTTGCTATGACTTTGCTATGCTTAATGCTTGTCACTAGGGCCCGAGTGCCATGATTTCAGATCTGAACCTATTATGTTTTCATGAATATATGTGTGTTCTTGATCCTATCTTGCAAGTCTATAGTCACCTACTATGTGTTATGATCCGGCAACTCCGAAGTGACAATAATTGGAACCACTCCCGGTGATGACCATAGTTTGAGGAGTTCATGTATTCACTATGTGCTAATGCTTTGTTCCGGTTCTCTATTAAAAGGAGGCCTTAATATCCCTTAGTTTCCAATAGGACCCCGCTGCCACGGGAGGGTAGGACAAAAGATGTCATGCAAGTTCTTTTCCATAAGCACGTATGACTATATACGGAATACATGCCTACATTACATTGATGAATTGGAGCTAGTTCTGTGTCACCCTATGTTATGACTGTTACATGACGAACCACATCCGACATAATTATCCATCACCAATCCAGTGCCTACGAGTTTTCCATATACTGGTTCTCACTTATTTACTTTTCCGTTGGTACTGTTACAATCACTACAAAATACCAAAAACATTACTTTGCTGTCTTTACTTTCGTTACCGTTACCACCACTATCATACTACTTTGCTACTAAACACTTTGCTGCAGATACTAAGTTTCCAGGCGTGGTTGAATTAACAACTCAGCTGCTAATACTTGAGAATATTCTTTGGCTCCCCTTGTGTCGAATCAATAAATTTGGCTTGAATATTCTACCCTCGAATACTGTTGCGATCCCCTATACTTGTGGGTTATCACTTCCCAGGCCGGAGAAGCTTGTGAGGCCGTTTCTGATCCACTCGAAGCACAAGGTCTCATTCCTGAAATGCTCGACCTCTGACATTACGGGCATGGAATCGACGCAGATCTTGCTGATAGATGGTCGACTGTATCAAAGCCATCTCTCGTTCCTCTTCCAGGAGATCAACCGCGTCTTCGCGTGCCTGCTCCACTTCAGCTTCTGAGAAGAGTTCCACTCGGGGGGCATCGTGCAGCAAGTCACTCGAAAGCACAGCCTCGGTGCCGTACACCAGGAAGAAAGGGGTTCGGTCAGTCGATCGGTTCGGCGTCGTTCTCAGCCCACATAGGATGGATGGTAACTCAGTCAACCAAGCCCCAACAGCGTGCTTGAGGTCGCACATAAGTCAGGGTTTTAACCCTTGAAGGATCAAACCATTCTCCCTTTCTGCTTGCCCATTCGACTGCGGGTGTGCAACAGACGCATAGTCGACCTGAGTGCCTTGGGACGCACAGGACGCCTTGAACTCATCAAAATCAAAGTTAGAGCCGTTATCTGTGATAATGTTGTGAGGAACTTCATATCTGAATATCAACTCCTTGATGAAACTGACGGCAGTGCTTGAGTCAAGGTTTTTGATGGGCTTGGCTTTGATCCACTTAGTGAACTTGTCAACTGCTACAAGCAAATGAGTGAAACCACTTTTGCCGGTCTTGAAGGGTCCAACCATATCCAACCCCCAAACTGCAAATGGCCAGGCGAGTGGAATAGTCTTCAAGGCACACGCAGGCTTGTGGGACATGTTGGAGTAGTACTGGCAACCTGCACACTTGTCGACTATATCTTTTGCCATCTCATTTGCTCGAGGCCAATAGAATCCCGCTTGGTATGCTTTGGCCATGATGGTCCGAGAGGACGCATGGTGACCACAGGTCCCTGAGTGGATATCGTTTAGGATCATTCGACCTTATTCCGGGGTGATGCAGCATTGAGCCACTCCTGTGACACTTTCTCTGTAAAGCTGTCCTTTTATCATGGTGAAGGCTCTGGATCGACAGACTATCTGGCGAGCCTCATCCTCATCCTCTGGGAGCTCCTGCTTTAGAATGTACGCGATGTACGGTACCGTCCAATCGGGCGTGATCACCAAGACTTCCATGATCAAATCGACCACAGCTGGAACCTCAATCTCAGTCGGGTCGGTTGAACTTATTGGTTGTGGGGGCTCTTCCTTGAAGGGATCTTCTTGTACTGATGGGGTGTGGAGATGCTCCAAGAACACGTTGCTAGGGATAGGCTTCCGAGTGGAACCTATCTTCGCCAGATCATCAGCAGCTTGATTCTTGATTCGTGGTATGTGGTGGAGCTCTAACCCCTCAAACTTCTTCTCTAGCTTTCTCACTGCATTGCAATAACCGGTCATTGCTGAACTCCTGACATCCCATTCCTTCATTACTTGATTAACCACTAAGTCTGAGTCGTCGTAGACCATCAAGCGTCGGACGCCGAGTGAAATGGCCATACACAACCCATACAATAGTGCCTCATACTCAGCTTCATTGTTTGAAGAATCAAAGTGGATATGGAGGACATAACTGAGCTTGTCTCCTCGTGGAGACACTAAAACCACTACTGCACCAGAGCCATTCAACATCTTGGATCCATCAAAGAACATGGTCCAATGATCCGACTGAATTTGAGTCGGCTGCTGTTGTTCTATCCACTTTGCGTGGAAATCTACAATTGCTTGAGACTTGATGGCCTTCTGTGCCTCAAACTTGATATCTAAAGGAAGGAGTTCAATCGCCCATTTTTCCACTCGACCAGTTGCATCTCTTTTATTCAGAATTTCTGACAATGGAGCGTCGCTGACGACTGAAATTGAATGATCAGAGAAATAGCGTGCAACTTTCTTCGTGGTCAGGTAAATCCCATAGACAAGCTTCTGATAATGAGGGTAACTCTGCTTGGACGGGGTCAAGACTTCTGAAATGTAATACACAGGGCGTTGAACTTTGAAGGCTTTGCCTTTTTCTTCCCGCTCGACCGTGAGCACTGTGCTAACAACCTGTCCCGTGGCTACAATGTAAAGCAGTAAAGGCTCCTTGCTGACTGGAGCAGCAAGCACCGGCTGGGTGGAGAGCAGAGCTTTGAGCTCCTCAAACGCTGCTTCAGCTTGGTCATTCCACTCGAATTTGTCAGACTTCTTCATCGGTCGGTAAAGAGGCAATGTCTTTTCACCGAGGCATGAGATGAATCAACTCAATGCGGCCAAACAACCAGTAAGCTTCTGAACATCGTGCACACGCATTGGGCGCTTCATTCGGAGGATTGTGCCAATCTTCTCTGGATTCGCCTCGATCCCTCGTTCGGAAACGAGAAAACCGAGTAACTTTCTGCCGGGAACTCCGAATGTGCACTTTGATGGATTGAGCTTGATATCATATCTTCTTAAGTTGGCGAAGGTTTCAGCGAGGTCAGTCAGCAGGTCGGAACCTTTGCATGACTTAACCACTATGTCATCCATGTATGCTTCCACATTCCGTCTGATTTGAGTGAGCAGACACTTCTGAATCATGCGCATGAATGTGGCACCAGCATTCTTGAGACCAAAGGGCATAGTAACATAGCAAAAACTGAGCTCTTTTTTGCGGCAACTGGCGTTGGAGAGAACGAGTGCTAAACTTCTTTTTTTAGCGAAAACATATATTGTAAGCACGGAAACAAGCGCCCAACATTTTGGATAGGAACTCTTTCATCCATGCTAACTAATTAATTATTAATGTTAATAGTCTAAGCGTCTATGCATGCGTCATTGCATTGTAGATGCCCTAAATCTACGCAAGCGCTCTTATACATAGGCATACACTCACCCCTATGAGCGCACGCACACACACACATCCTACCCCCTATGAGCATCTCCAAAATACTGAGTCGTCATATCATCTTGAAATTTACGAAGTCATCGTAGGCACCTCGTCGTTGATGGGAACGTCTCTTCCCACTGAATGCGCATCGCCGAAAATCCTGAAATAATCCAGGAATAAATGCGAGCACCAAGACTTGAACCCTGGTGGGTTGGAATACCACAGTTCCTTCAATCATCCAACCATAGATTGGTTCGCGTGTGTTGCCTATAAGAACTTGTCATCACCACTCCATGAATAATGAGGAAGGAGATTTGTAGGAAATTAGGAATGTTCATTTTTTTTGAAGTTTTCATTTCATTAGATACAAATATGCCAAACACCCTCTTAGAGTAAGCACGAGAATCACCACACATGGAAAAAAGTAAGCATTCATGCTTACTAATGGTAGTTCTTTCTTTCTACTAGTTTCTTTATCTCAGCTCGAAAAAAAGTTCCCTTTTCTCTGATTTCCCCTATTTTATCATAAGGGGGCTGCGAAATACATTAGACATACGATAGGAAATGCATTAGTCAAATGACACAAATGCAGTAGACCTAATTAGAGAATGCTTGTTCAAATAAAGTCAGAGAATGAGGTAGACTTATACAAATAACATAGTCCCTTTGCACACTAATTTGAAGTGCAAAAAACGTCTTACATTAGTGTACGCAGGTAATAATAGAAAGACTAAAAAATGCAATATACTATTCAAAATATAAAATGTCATTGACCAAGTAATAAATCAGCAACCTAGAAAAAAGTACAATGCAAATTAGAAAATGCAATAGAAACTAATGTAATGCAGTAAGGCACTAACTAATGTAATAAACTACTCCCTCTGTCCCTGATATAATTGTCTCAACCTTAATACAAATTTGTACTAAAGTTACTACAAAGTTGAGATATTTATTTTGGGATAGATGGGGTATATAATAGACATAAAAAAGTAAAACAATACAATGAGAATACACCTTTTGAAACGATGCAAAGCGAATAATGAAAACAATATTTTGATTGGACAGGTTATTCAAGAGCATCTCCCCCGCAAAAAAAGGGATTATTCAAGAGCATCTAAAACAAGTGGAAAAGGATGAGAAGGATAATCGGGCGGAAAGAATCCTTGTAGCGAGCACCAAAATAATTCATGATTTTTTTATTAAACTTCTTTTTTCTGTTTCCTCCATACTCCTCCCAGTTTCCAGAATAATCGATCCAGCCTTCGAGAAACACCAGAACAATCCAATAAACCGTTCAACCTAAAAAGAATAATCCGGAAAATATAAGTTGGTTCGCCGTCACGGATTGTTTTTTTTTTCCCGAAATCTCAAAATTGCACGCGCATTTTTTTGCGAGACCGAGCGGCCGGCTGTCAACCACACGATTTCAATCACACGCGTGCATCCCCACTTCAGATGTCATCTGGTCGGGAGCCCACATCGTCATCCCATTCCAGCCAGCCGGCCTGCCCACCATCCACCCCCGCTGTCTCTCACTGTCTCGCATCTCCCCAAATTCATCTGGATCCAGTCGCCGTCGGCTCCTCCGAGCGCGGCCCTCTCCGGATCCGCATGACCGCATCCACAAGCCGGCCTCCTCCTCTGGCTCGACCTCGAGATCCCCCACCCGGAACCTTCCCGGCGACGGTGCGGCCCAGGCCGCCGTGGAGCCATGGATCTAGGCCATGGCCCTCCCTGCTCGTACCTCCATCCCCTCTACCACGGTGAAGATGAGGCCCTAGCACTCGCCTCCCCCACGAGCTCCAGGCATGAGGTCCAAGACCCGCCTCATCCAGATCGGGCCGCGGTGTCGCGCCACCACCACGTGAACCCGGCTGCCTCCTCCGCCATTGACGACGTCCACACGGACGGCCGTGCACCACCAACACCACCACCTCTCCCCCGTCACTCGGCTACATGGAGGACGTGTAGGTGCTCCCTGCGGCCTCTCCTCTCTCTCTCTCTCCATAGTTGCAATGGATGCCTGCAAAAAAATTTAAGAACAAGTACGAGCTAGCTAAGGGATCAACAGAATCCAGCACCAGATCACCTGATGCAGTAATTCAGGAACATCATTTGCTTTTTTGTTTCTGGTATTTGATCTGATGCATTTATACCTGACATGGGTGTTCCTTCCATTGCAATGATGGGATTAGTCTGCATTTCGTACATCAATTTCTAGTTTGAGTTGCTATGGTCGACCAGAGTTAGGTGTACAAGTTTGTTGTCTGACTTAATGTGTAACTATCTCACAATGATCAATTCATAATGTGGTTCGTGTTAACTAGTAGCATAAGTTCATCAGGATCATTATTCTGTGTTCTATCAGGATCATCATTTTATGTTGTATCAGGGTCAATGACCAATCTGGACGGTCTCTTTTCAGATGGTAGTTGAACGCGGAGAAGGGAGATACTAGCATGCTTTGCGTTCGTCAATCTGGACGGTCTTTCAGGTGGTGTTTGAACGCGGGGACGGAAATACTAGCAAGCTGCTGCTGATGATTTTTACACACATGCCTTGTACGAGCTCATGGCAGCTCCGCGCGGCTGTGATTCAACTTGGCCTTGTACGAGCTCATGGCAGCTTCCCATCAATATCTGGTATGTCATGTCAGGAAACGCAAGTTGTTTTTTCTACTGCCGCTCAAGTTGCACAGGCACTTGTATCAGTACGCATTTCTGATACAGCTTAATCTTATCTCTGTAGCACACTCGCTAGAAGGCCGTTGATTTGGATGAAATTGGGTGTCCTACATTCTGCTACTTTTGTGCTATGCTTGTTGCCTCTGTATGCTTCAGGTATAGAAAATCCTATCCACTTTCATGAAGATACAAAGACTAGATGACATTTTTGTTTAAGCCTTGTTTAAGTTGATCTATTTTGCTATTCATATTTTTTTGTTGGCATGTGTAGCAGTTGTAGTTGCACACATAATAGTTCTCAGTTGGATATGACCATCAAGCAGTTACACAACACAACAATACTAAATTGGCTAGATGAATCTAGCTCTCACATTGCTTACTTCAATTTAGCTAGACGCGGGTCATTGTAAGCTCGACCAACTACTATTTGTAAACTAGAAGCATGCATACTCTCGTCCGCATATGTGCAGTACTTTCGGCATCTTGCTCAAGGAGCTATGGTGATTAGGATTAGTGGTGAGTTTGTACAGCGATTAGGGTTGAGTTGGATTTTCGCGGCGGGTTGTTCTAATTTCGCAACTATTGATATGGTTCAGCATCCTATCTTGATCCATCTATTTTTGCCTAGACTACAATTGTCCCGTTAAACATGATACTCTCTCTAGAGCTTCATTACATTATGTACCTCTTTTTTTCTTGTAAATGCATCTGTGTGGTTTCTCTGTTTTCTCGTAAGTTGCCACATGTAAGTAACTAGTTGGCTAGTTTGTTGTAATAGTTGCACAGGAACGCAAACGTAGTTGGATGACTCATATACATATCTCAGTTGGCTAGCCAACTTATGAAGTTGCACACTAAGGGCTAACCAGTTGCACAAGCGATGATATTTAGACTTGGGAAATTTACTTGCGATGTTGATTCAACTTGGGTTTCTATGGCAGCTGAAGTAGAAAATGCAAATTTTGTAGCTTAACAGTTGTAATCTTATCTTACCAGATATTGATGGGAGCAATCAGACTTTTGATGTCTATGCAGTTCATCTATGTTATCAATAATTTTTCATTCAGTCATCTAATCCACCTCCACTTATGCGTGTATAGTCTGCTACCTTACCCAAATAGTACTAGTACTGAAATATTAACAACATTTTCATTCTCACAGATTGTTAACTCAACCCCTTCTAGGTATTTTTCTAGGAAAAACAGTCAAATTCATTTGTACAGATGCATCACTTTTGTGATCCTGCTAGCCAATCTCTGGTATGATGCTTGAATTTTTGATGATTGGAGTGTTGATCTGTACAAGAGTTTTTTAGAATTGTGATCTTCAAGTTTTTTAGAATTGTCCCAAGAGTATGTAACGACTTGGCATCCTCAGACTTTCTAGTTGCAGAATAGTATCTAATTAGTTGGCAACCTCAGTAATTCTAGCTGCACAACAATATACAACTAGTTGACATCCTCAGCTTCTCTAGTTGCACAAGAACTCAGATTAGTCCCATCTTAAAAAAAATTGAGGATTGCCGAAGAGTATGTAACGACTTGACATCCTCAGGCTTTCTAGTTGCAGAATAGTATCTAATTAGTTGGCAACCTCAGTAATTCTAGTTGCACAACAATATACAACTAGTTGACATCCTCAGTTTCTCTAGTTGCACAAGAACTCAGATTAGTCCCATCTTAAAAAAATTGAGGATTGCCCGAGAGTATGTAACGACTTGGCATCCTCAGGCTTTCTAGTTGCAGAATAGTATCTAATTAGTTGGCAACCTCAGTAATTCTAGTTGCACAACAATATACAACTAGTTGACATCCTCAGCTTCTCTAGTTGCACAAGAACTCAGATTAGTCCCATCTAAAACAAATTGAGGATTGCCCAACAGTATCTAACGACTTGGCACCCTCAGATTTTCTAGTTGCAGAAGAGTGTCTATTTAGTTGGCACCCTCAACAATTCTAGTTGGACAACATTATCCAAGTGGTTGACATCCTCAGCCTCTCTAGTTGCACAAGAATTCAGATTAATCCCATCTTAAAAAATTTGAGGGATTGTCCAACAGTATCTAATGATTTGGCACCCTCAGGTTTTCTAGTTGCAGAAGAGTATCTCTTTAGTTGGCACCGTCTGCAATTCTAGTTGGACAACATTATCCAAGTAGTTGACATCCTCAGCCTCTCTAGTTGCACAAGAATATCTCATTAGTTGGCATCATCAGCATTTCTAGTCGCACAAGAATATCTCATTAGTTGGCATCATCAACATTATCCAACAGTATCTCATTTTCTAGTTGTATTTTTAAAAATATCAAATGAAGGGTATCACCAGCCTTTTTTAGTTGGCATGGTTAGTTATATACTTGCACAAGTTTTCACTCAACTGTTCTTTTTTTAATACCCAGAATGTCAATGCAGAAGTTGAGATGAATGGAGAGAATCCAGACTGCCCGTCACAGGCTGGTAGGATAATGGCGTCCCCAGGGAGATTTGTCAAGTTGAATAAAGAACTGACTCCAATGCAAGGAGCAAATTTGTGTGAGAGGCTATTCGGGGGGTCTTCTGAACGTAGCTGAGACGCTGCCTACGGAGCTGACCAAGTACCTAGTGCAGTGCTACAAACCAGAAACTTCAAAAACCACAGCCGTCACAGTTGCACATGTTTGCTAGTATAGTTGGTACATCAAGGCTTCTCTAGTTGCACATAGTATGCAAAAGTTGGCACATGAAGGTTTTCATCTAGTTCCACATGTTTTTGCTGGTTTTATGGTCCATTAATCTTCTGTCTTTTTCACCCCCCAGAATTGCACATACTATGCAAAAGATGGTACAGGAGTTCATACATAACACATAGTAAAGGGGAGCCTGTTGGCTTCAGTGCCTGGGGGATTTTTTTTGCTGGTAACAAGATCTCCACAAGGAGGTTGAGAGAACAGCAGGTAGGGAGGATCAACATGCATAGAGGGGAAGGGGAGGGATATGAGAAGGGGAAACTCACAGGGTTTTTGTTGCAGCTTTTTCCCTTGATTTCCTCAGTTTGGATCTCAGCTTCTTCTCCTTGCCATGACGATCTAGGGGTTTTCCTTAGCAGACAACCGTTTTTCGTGGGTAAAAGAAGATCTTTGGGGAAGGAGGAAAGGACAGGAAAGGAGAGGAGAGAGAGCTTTTGTAGCGCTGGGGTGGAGGCGTGATAGGTTGGCGGAGCTGGCCGCTCCAGGACGCCCGCCTGGTGCGCGCTGGTCGTGGGGGACCGGCGGTTTCCTTTTTGGTACGGGGGACCAAAATTTTCTTTTTTTGCCGGCCGCTCGGGACTGTTTCTGTTGTGCGCTCTCGACAAGAAAAAGGCGGCCGAAAAGTGGTGGGGGTGAGCGCTTTCCTTCCTGGGACAGGGGGGACAGGCAGTTTCCTTTTTTGCCTGGCCGCTCGCGAGCGCTAGCGAGCACCCTGCCGCTCGCTAGACGCGTCCTTTTTTTTTCGAAAAAAAAAGATCGAGACGTAGTACGCGTGGTGATTCCTGTCATTGCCGCCGACCGCACGTCGACATTTGCGTCACGTCAACATTTGCGTCTATTTTGTTGAGCCCTGGCTAGTTCGAGTCGTCCACGCAAAGTCGTAGCTCCGGTAAACCCATCTCGCACGCCCCGAGCCGTCCGATCCAAATCCCACGCTCTTTCTCCTTCTCTCCCATTCCCGTCCCGCCGTGGTCCTCCTCCCCCGTGTCCAGCCCACCCACGACCGACCAGTCCACCGCCATCAATCCCCTCCCATCTCCACCTCCCCACCCCACCGCGGCGCTTCTCTCCTCGTCATGCAGACCTAGTGCTTGCTAAGGCTACCGCTACCGCTAGGTTTAAGCTTCTCCCTCCGTCTCCGCCACCATGGCCGTCGACGCCGCCACCGCCCCCTCCGAGCTCGGCAGCAGCATCCGCGGCGAGGGGGAGGTCGCGGCCAAGCCGCTCCCCTCCGCCGCTGCACCGGCGGCGCGGGAGAGCCTCGAGGAGCTGGACCGGAGGTACGCTCCGTACGCGCGGCGGGACGCGTACGGGCCCATGGGCCGCGGCCCCCTGGGGGCGGCGGAGGCGGCGCGGATGGCCGTGGCCGCGGCCGTGCTCCTCCCGCTCCGGGTCGTGGCCGGCGTGCTCGTGCTCGTCGCCTACTACCTCGTGTGCCGCGTGTGCACGCTGTGGGTGGAGGAGGAGCGGGCGGGGGGCGAGGGGGAGGGCTACGCGCGGCTCGAGGGGTGGAGGCGGGCGTGGGTCGTGCGATGCGGCCGCTTGCTCTCACGTGCCATGCTCTTCGTCTTTGGCTTCTACTGGATCCGCGAGCACGACCGCCGCTTCCCCGATGCCGAGGTAGCAATTGTAAACTAGTATTCTCTACTTCTGTATAAGGGGTAGCCCAATGTGCCCATTTCCTGTTGCCTGCTTGCTTGATACATTTGCAATGGTAGAATTGGATGCTGTGACGGTGACAGCTTGTAGTATGCGAGACCTAGTTGTTCATGGTTGTGGTGCTTGTCTAGTCTGACGTAGTTGGAGATGCACATTTTGGGGGACGTCTCTGCTGCCTATCTGATGAGAATGAGAGCATGTCTTGTTGAGTCCTAGCCGGTAGATTGGTGTTTCCTTGTGGCTAACTTGAACCCCCCGCTTCCTTGGACTGGATCAAAATGTTGTTCTAGCATATGCACTAGCTTAAATTTGGTCAGTGCATATGCCCATCCTGTCAGCCTAGCATGCCTTCATCAGCATACTTCGCGAATACTTGCTTGCTGCTGATACTCATGGCATGATGCATGTGGATCATTCCTTCCGGTGCAAATTTTTTCCACTATTAGAGAACTATTGTTCGTCACGGGGTTAAAATTGGTACATCAAATAGTAGGATGCAACTATATGTGTTGGACCTGTTCGTTATCTGAATTAGTATTCATTCATGGCTTTGTTCAAGGTCCTCTGTCATCTTCCAGTAAGCGAAAATAAGATTGTTCAAGATAAAGTGACACGTTTTCCTGTATCTCACTTTATCTCCACACAGTTCTGTGCCAGCAGCCATTGTGGCGTCGGCCACTCGGGCGAGGGCATAGCAGTTTTTGACGTTGTACAGCTCTTCCTTTTTCAGGCCTTGGTTTTGTTTTGATTTGTTGTGCTTTTCTTTTCTGTGTCACGCCACTTGGCCTTATGTACTCTTGCACCTTCTTGATGTTTCTTCTAATACAAAATGACGCATGTTGGAGAACAAAAAAGTGACACATTAGTCAGTATACTATGAATCGGAACTAATGTTTAGTGTTCGTTTTAAATTACCTACGACATATTAGATTTGTTTCCTATTTAAGATGGATGCAGATTGTGAATGCTTGGGCGTTGTTCCATAATGCACCACCTGTCTATATTCTCTTTTAAAAATATATATAATGTTACATTGTTAGGATGACTGATAATAGATGGCTAAGCATGGAGTATTTGTACGTATAAGGTTAACAGGCTGGTCAACAGTTTACCTAACCTTCTTTAATAACAGAATATTTTATGCCACTGCTTTTGTGTCTTTTGTATATCCAACTGGACAGTTCATTTCTTTTAGGGCAAGGATCTGGGCCAGTCTGAATTATTGGAAAGACCAGGGGCAATTGTATCTAATCATGTATCATATGTGGATATTCTTTATCACATGTCATCTTCTCTTCCAAGTTTTGTTGCTAAGGTACTTCAGTTATGTATGTTCTAATGTTGATATATTCATATGATTTCTTGAAAATCATGTCGTCAGAATATATTGATTTTGACATGCTTGTTTTGCACATGACTATCATTCTTGAAGAGATCAGTGGCCAGATTGCCCCTAGTTGGTCTCATAAGGTAATAACATTCTCTACTGTATCGAGTCTCTTGCTTTACTACTTTTTGGTTAGAGCGACATTGTATTTTAGTGGATAGTATATGGCTAGACAGTTGCTTGTATTTTTTGTTAACTGAATTTACAACATGATTTCTGTTGTGATGCAGCAAATGCATTGGTTGTATTTTTGTTCAGCGAGAGTCTAAAACTTCAGATTTCAAAGGTGTTTCAGGTATATGACGATATCTGACCTTAAGTGATCATACTTAAGTTTTTCATGCTTCAGTTATGGATTTCTTTTCATCGTCGTGGTTCATGCTTAGATTATGGCTTATGCAATTCATACTCGAAGAGTTACTATATTGACACAATGAATCTCCACAAACTGATGGGTGCCTGCACTCTACAAGTATATCTTATTCATAATCATCATCGTGGTGACCTTTCAATATAGCCATGCCATTCTTGAACTGTTAGTTTAATCGACCTCTGTTTATACAGTTACTGTAGGCAGATTCACTTCCATTTATACAAAAATAGCTAGTTTTTTGTGGTCAGGATTGTTGAAACAACATACCCTATATCATTCTATGTTGAATATAGTTACTGTAGGCATACTCACTTTTGTTTGTACTTAAATGACTTAGTTTTTTGTGGTCAGGATTTGTTGAAACATACAGTACACCATTCTATTTTGCTTGTTGTTGCTTTCTAATTTATACCATACAGGTGCTGTAACTGAAAGAATCCAGCGAGCTCATCGACAAAAGAATTCTCCGATGATGTTGCTCTTTCCTGGTTGGTGTATAATAACGCTTATTTCTTTTGCCATTCAATCTGCATATGGACAGTAACTAAGCATTTTCTAGTTTATTGTTCTTCTGTGATGCATATTTGCATTGCTAGTGACCTGGTATAGTTTTCTTTTCTTATGGAACACATTTTGTTCTTAGGAGTATATTTTTGTTTGTTCACTATATCTTCTAAGTACATCTATGATGTGACTAGTCTTATTTTAATCTTGTTTTCCTTTTTGCTGGGATTGCAATCCAATCTTGATATAAGATCAAGATGTTGTATCTGTAATGTATTTGACTTGTAGTAGCTTTCCTGCTTGATGAATTTGGATTGTTAACTGCAGTGGCTTTGCATATGTATATGGCTATGTGCTTCTTATATAAAAAGATACTTCAATATTTTATGCTATATCTGTTCAAATTTAGTGCAATCTATTTTACTACTACCTCCGTACAATTTGAACTGTAAAAACGTCTTACATTAGTTTACAGAGGGAGTACTTCTATATTTGTACTCAAAACTAAGACTGTGAAATTATGTATTGTGGTCCAAGAGCACTTGATTAAGTGTTTGTAAATCTGCCTCTGTTTTTATGTAGAGTCTTCGTTTATGCATCTTACTTACACTTGGTTATATTCCTAATTGTAGAGGGCACAACTACAAACGGGGATTATCTCCTTCCATTCAAGACAGGGGCCTTTCTCGCAAGAGCACCAGTACAACCTGTCATTTTAAGATACCCTTACAAGAGATTCAGTCCAGCATGGGACTCCATGGATGGGGTGAGTGTCAATGGCAAGTCTGCACACACATTTGTAGTTGTCAGTTCCAGATGCCTATAATGACCACACGTATGAACAATAAAATGAAATGCTCTTTCTAGAATTGATGATGTCTTCACTAAAATAACATTTCATTGATATCATTTTGTGTTGGTTTCATTAGTGCATATATTCAGGGCATTACATTGATGAACCTCCTGTCATTAGCTGCCATTTTGCCCATGTATCCTTTATACACTTTCTGTTTTCTTAATTGATTTTCTCACCCTAAAGTCTAAAACAGTTTATTTAGAAATTACATAATGGACAGTTGACCTGAGAAAACCAGTACAGCAGGACTTGTGCATAATTCATTCGATAACAATGGATATAGCATGTGTTTTAATGTTTGTAAGGCGCATCCATAATGAGTGTGTTCTGGTACTACCTCCGTCTGGAATTAGTTGACACTCAAACGGATGTATCTAAACGTATTTCAGTGCTAGATACATTCGTTTGAGCGTCAACTAATTCCAGACGCAGGGAGTGCTTTTCTGAAGTTACCCCAACTGATTCACAGTCGTCCAGATAACCACAGTTAATTAAATATACGAAAGAGCACTTCCATATATGAGGATCCAATATCCATTTAACTTTGCTGAAACTTTCAGGCACGCCATGTATTTCTGCTCCTTTGTCAGTTTGTGAATCATCTAGAGGTTGTGCATTTGCCTGTGTACTATCCTTCTGAGCAAGAAAAAGATGATCCGAAGCTCTACGCAGATAATGTACGGAAATTAATGGCAGTGGAGGTACATATATTCATCTTTCTTGTTGATCCATCAGTCTTTGAAATCGTGTGTGTTAGATGCATACACCAAGTTATTAACTCTTCTTGACTTCCATGTTTCAGGGAAACTTGATTCTTTCAGATCTTGGGTTAGCGGAGAAGCGAGTGTACCATGCAGCCCTGAATGGTAATAATAGTCTGCCTCGTGCCTTACACAAGAAAGATGATTGAAATGTATTACCAGTGGGATTAGTATACTGACAGTCTGAGTGTCTTGCTTGTAACAATAAATAAAAGTGGGTGTGTTACATGGCATCCATCCTAATGTTTGAGAGGAGCGTTGTGAATATTACCCCGATGTTTCACTGTAGAAAACAAGCAACTAACTGTTGTGGTACAGCGAATATGTCAGCAATAAATGTACACAACGGGCTTTCATACACCTCTTCCTATGGTCCATGTGAGCCTTTTAAACACTGCTCGTTCTGAAAACTGAATCGTCTATCTACTTGGTCGCCCATGCAGGCTTATCATGTCGAAGTTAATTTGGATACCGCTGCTGTTTATTTTCCTACATGTGCCTGAAAGCAGAAATCGAAGTTTTGTCGCTAATCTTTCCCGTTAGGGGTGGACCCTTTGTAGATGACCATTGGCCACCCATTTTTTGCAGCAAGAATCAGGCAGGCATTTAATCCGAAGGAGGTGAAACTTTAGGGATTAAGGCCTCACTTCGAGCGAGTGTAAAATTTGTGTGCTCTATGGTATTTAGCTCAAGTTTTAACTGAACAACAGGCAGCAGACAAAATTTACACCCAATCTAGACAGGGCCCAAGGGGAAACTAGCCAACATATGGGGAGCAGCGATTTGGCTCCCGAGCTCATCTGCTCACTTTATACTCAACATCAAGAATTACAATCAGCATGGTAGAAGTCTGTCAACATCTTCATGACCAAAGCATAATCAAACCGCCGTACAAGCACTAGCATAATTGGCCACAAAGTGTGTAGTAGACAGGGCGTGGAGTTGGAGTTTCTACACCTGAGCTCATATGTCTTGGTGTGAACAGTAAAATAAATAAAATAGATAAGCATTTTAAAAAAAATCTGAATTTTTGTGTGGCATACTTTAAGAAATATTTGTTGTGCATGCAAAATTTCATCATGAAATGACATTCGTGGAAGGCGTGGTAAAGAAAACAAAATTGATGTTACTTTCAAACACATTTTGGGGCTTCGAATTTGTTTTTTTTTGCCACGACTTCGATCAATATGATTTCGTGATGAATTTTACATACACAACAAACATTTCTTAAAGTATGTCACAAAAAAATTTCAGAAGTTTTTGAAATATTTTTCTATTTTATGTATTTTATTGTTCACACCAGGAGCATATGAGCTCAGGTGTAGAAAGGTACTTCCGTTTGACTATGCTTAACATGTGTCATACAAGTTTGACGTGACTTTAGCAAAGTTTTAATTTCCTCCACCAAAGACGTGTGCACCGAAAGATTTTTGTCGATTTACTATCTCCAGGCCACCTCAAGAAACTAAAAAGATGCCTTTTGTAGCTGCACATAACTCCGTTTCCAGGACTTCCCTACAAGAGAACAATTGCCGACACGAGGGGAAACAACCACACCACACCCATGTGACCCCGAAGAACCATACCATCTCTTGCACTTCCATCTGCTGCGAGCGAACAATTCATATTGATCTTACACCAACTTGGAGAAAGAGGCACCCACCGAGGCATATTCATGGTTTTGAAGTCAGTAGCAGCCAATTTAGGACGGTCTTCGTCAAGCAATACATACTTTCCTTTTACATGGAATCTTGTAGGTGGCAGCATTGAATCTAAGCTAAGGACTCCATGTAACTCATAAGAAATCGTCGGGAGTCATCATTCGGTGCGGGCTATTTGTGATGATCCACTTCATTCCGCACATGGCAACATCGTCAGAACCCACAGGGTCATCAACACCATTGCATTCTGAAAGATTTCCGATGGCGCTTAGAAGGACTTCCTTCCCCGTATTTTGGGTACCTTCTAGTGCTGGAAGTTGATACACCTCGGCCATATAATTCCAACCTCGGCCATAGTCCATGGTGCACAATCCCTCTCATCCATGCATGAGTGGGCCTTCGACCTCAAAAGATAATAATTGCTCCTTGACTTCATTGTCGGCTTTGCTAATTTATTTTGCACTTTTTTTGACTTGTTGACCATGACAATTTGCTTGGACTTCCTTTGATCGACTTGAACTTTGTTTTCTGGCTTGGAATTTTGTTGAACACCTTGGATCTTGTTGATTGACAAGGTATGACTAGGTGAGAACCTCAGGTAGAATTAGTTATTTTTTCCCTAACATGAGTGTTTCCTGCCAACCTATTTTCCTTATATGTGTGATGCATTCTTAGAAAGCACAATTGTTAGCTACAGTTCTATATTAGCATGACCAATGTGTTGTAGGCCCAACCTTATTGACTTTGTCGCACTTATGGCTTACTTTTGTGGTAAACCATAGTTTACCTTAACTTAGTTATGGCAATGTTATCATATCCAATATTGCATGTTTGTCTTAAGCACCATCCCACAACTAAGCTACTCATATTGATTTCTTTATGTCAATACAACAGTTATTTTTTAACATTTCACGCATCAGTGGAGTTAGCTTAGTCTATATATAAGACAAAAACAGAGAAATATGAATCTCATGTCATCTGCCTTGAGAATGTCACTTGTCACACTTGCAACATCAGTATAGGTAATTTTGCATCATGAACGTATGTGCATATATGAAATGTTCAATCCTCAATTTGTGCGATGATGTTGATATGTTAAGATTGTTGGAAATATGCCCTAGAGGCAATAATAAAATGGTTATTATTATATTTCCTTGTTCGTGATAATTGTCTGTTGTTCATGCTACAATTGTATTAACCGGAAACCGTAATACACATGTGAATACATAGACCACAACATGTCCCTAGTGAGCCTCTAGTTGACTAGCTCGTTGATCAATAGATGGTTATGGTTTCCTGACCATGGACATTAGATGTCATTGATAACGGGATCACATCATTAGGAGAATGATGTGATGGACAAGACCCAATCCTAAGCATAGCACAAGATCGTGTAGTTCGTTTGCTAAGAGCTTTTCTAATGTCAAGTATCATTTCCTTAGTGAAAGAACATGTGGTGCCCCCATGTTTGGTTTTGGTAACTGATGACAATCTCTACGGACTAATGGTTGCATTGAGTTATATTTGAAGGATTTGTCCATAGGAATTTCTTGAAGTCCATGTGTTGGTTTCAAGGAGTTTATGTGTTGACCAAGGTGCTATTAAGGAATTATCCGAAGAGTGGTCATGTCTTCAAGGGGTTTATGTCTTTAAGAAGAAGATTGTGTGATCATTCATGTTTACCTTCAAGACATCATCCAAATGAAGAGAGTTGGAAAGAGTCAAGGTTGATCAAGACTAAGTACAGAGAGTGATTCAAGTTGATCATCACACAAAGCGTAGAAGATGTACCGAGAGGAATCAAGTTATCCCATGGTATGGTAAGCATTGTCCATTATGCTTTGTGTACTAACCCATGGTCTATGTGAGAGTTCTATGTGGGGTTAGGTATATGCCCATGAGATTGCATAAAGAGGAAGATATCATACAACCCTTGGAGAGGATGACATCAAGTGGTGATCGTCATCAAGATTGTCGTGTGCAATTTCAAGTGGAGCATCACGAAGAGATCAAGTGCTTGAAGCTTGATGTCCATTGTGGTGACAATGGACTTGTGAAGATGTGCGGAAGAGTGGCTCATACATAGTGGTTTATGGGGGAGCAATCAACTCATCTTCATCGACCCAACGCAATCAAGAAAGGTGGTCCATCTTGAGGAGGACAAGATCGTCATCATCTAGCTCAAGTGGATCTTGTGCAAGGCAAAGGTTTGCCCTTGATAGGTTTTCTATTTTACCGGTCTCATGGTGGTTGTTGGGGGACCGGGTTATAGGATCGATTGTCGTACTATCAAGGGGGGCTCTCGATGAGTAGCTTGATCGTATTGTTCGTAGAGAGCTCAAACCATTGCATCCTTGCATCTTCTTTCTTGGTTCTTGTTTGGTTCTTCTCCTTGTGAGTGTTAGAGCTTATGGTCATCTTCTTGACAAGCTCGAGTTCATCGAAAACGGAGTTCATGCATGCATCTTCTATGATGTTTTCGATGTTGGAGGTTTTGATGGTTCTTCTCGGTTGATGGTTCTTCTCGGTTGGAGGTTTCTCTCCTCTATTGTTGAATGCTACTCGTCGTCATCTATCCAACAAGCTCGAGTTTGCTCAATTCAGAGCTCATATGTAGAAGTTGTGGCAGTTTAGGCATTATTGCATCCTCTGTTTTCTCTGTTGTGTTCTTGTAAGCCTCAAGCGGTAGTACTGCCCTCTCGAGCGGTAGTACCGCTTGTAGGTGGCAGTACCGCGGCCTTGTGCCGCATGTAGTACCGCTGCTTCCGAGGATGCGTTTTTCTCGAGTCAGGTTTCCGTAAAGGACCACGCAGGGGAGCGGTAGTAGGGACGGCAGTAGGGCGTGGTAGTACCGCTTATTAGTGGTACTACCGCTCCTACATCCGCTCCAACTGCCGCTCAACTTGCTGCCCTCCTCTGTTTTCCAGCGGCTGTAGGGAGCGCAGTACCGCTTATCGGCGGTAGTACCGCCCTAGTGCGTGTACTTCTTCTCCCTCAGCCCTGGTTGCCCTATGCCTGCTTGTCACAGCGGTAATACCGCTGTGGCAGCGGTAATACCGCTCCGGCAACGGTAGTACCGCCCAGATGCGGGCTGCGGGCTGCATAACGGTTGGATTCAGGAGCCCCTATAAAAGGGGGTCTTCTTCCCCATTCAACCTTATCCTTTCGAGCTCGTGTTCTTCCCCCATTGTTGACCGTCTTCGAGCTTGCTAACTCTCAATCCCTCCATGGATTCTTGCTAGTTCTTGAGGGAAAAGAGAGAGGAGATCTAGATCCACATTTCCACCAATCACTTTCTCCTCTATGTGAGGGGAACCCCTTGGATCTAGATCTTGGAGTTCTTGGTGTTCTCCTTCTTGTTCTTCCTCTCATTTTCCTCCATAGCTTTTGTTGCTTTGGTGGGATTTGAGAGTGAGGGACTTGGGCACTTCGTGTGCCCTTGCCATTGCATTTGGTGCATCAGTTTGAGTTCTCCACGTGATATGTGGAAGTTACAAGTTGAAAAGCTTATTACTCTTGGGTTCTTGGTACCCTTGAGCTTGTTCCTCTTGGGTGCTTGGGCTCCCTAGACGGTTGGTGGTGTTCGGAGCTCAATCATTGTGGTGTAAAGCTCCGGGGTCTCCAATTAGGTTGTGGAGATCTCCCCGAGCAATTTGACGGGTACCGGTGACCGCCCCAAGGGTTGCCAAAGTGTACGGGTTCGGTGACCGCCCCCAAGGGTTGCCATTTGTACGGGTTCGGTGACCGCCCTCAAGGGTCCCTTAGTGGAATCATGGCATATTGCATTGTGCGAGGGCGTGAGGAGATTACAGTAGCCCTAGTGGCTTCTTGGGGAGCATTGTGCCTCCACACCGCTCCAAACGGAGATTAGATCCGCAAGGGTGTGAACTTCGGGATACATCATCGTCTCCACGTGCCTTGGTTATCTCTTACCCGAGCCCTTTACTTATGCACTTTACTTTGTGATAGCCATATTGTTTCTTGCCATATATCTTGCTATCACCTAGTAGTTTATCTTACTTAGCATAAGTTGTTGGTGCACATAGGTGAGCCTAGTTGTTGTAGGTTTTGTGCTTGACAAATTAACCGCTAGGTTTATTCCGCATTGGTTCGAGCCGAAACCGTAATTATATTAAAGCGCCTATTCACCCCCCGCCCTGTAGGCGATATCCACGATCTTACACTTAGACCACGAGATTGTGCAACTCCCGGATACCGGAGGAATGCTTTGGGTGTACCAAACGTCACAACGTAACTGGGTGGCTATAAAGGTACACTACAGGTATCTCCAAAAGTGTCTCTTGGGTTGGCACGAATCGAGACTGGGATTTGTCATTCCGTATGACAGAGAGGTATCTCTGGGCCCACTCGGTAATGCATCATCATAATGAGCTCAATGTGACTAAGCAGTTAGTCATGGGATCATGCATTGTGGAACGAGTAAAGAGACTTGCCGGTAACGAGATTGAACGAGGTATTGGGATACCGACGATCGAATCTCGGGCAAGTAACATACCGATTGACAAAGGGAATTGTATATGGGATTGATTGAATCCCCGACATCGTGGTTCATCCGATGAGATCATCGTGGAACATCTGGGAACCAACATGGGTATCTAGATCCCGCTGTTGGTTATTGGCCGGAGAGATGTCTCGGTCATGTCTGCATGATTCCCGAACCCGTAGGGTCTACACACTTAAGGTTCAGTGACACTAGAGTTGTTATGGGAAATAGTATGTGGTTACCGAATGTTGTTCGGAGACCCGGATGAGATCTCGGACGCCACGAGGAGTTCCGAAATGGTCCGGAGATGAAGATTTATATATGGGAAGTCCTTATTCGGTCGCCAGAAGTGTTCATGGGTTTATCGGCATTGTACAGGGACCACCGAAAGGGTTCCGGGGGTCCACCAGGAGGGTCCACCTGCCCCGGAGGGCCCTATGGGCTGAATATGGAGGGGAACCAGCCCCTAGGTGGGCTGAGCGCCAAACCCCCCTAGGGCCCATGCGCCTAGGGTTGGGGGGAAACCCTAAAGGGGGCGCCCCCCTTGGCTTGGGGGGCAAGCCTCCCCCCTTTAGCCGCCCCCTCTAGATCCATCTGGAGGGGGCTGGCCCCCCTCTCCCTTACCCCTATAAATAGAGGGGAGGTGGGAGGGCTGCCGCACCCTTCCCCTGGCGCAGCCCTCCCCCTCTCCAACACCTCCTCCTCATCTGTAGTGCTTAGCGAAGCCCTGCCGGAGAACTGCAAGCTCCACCACCACGTCGTCATGCTGTCGGAGCTCTCCCTCAACTTCTCCTCTCCCCTGGTTGGATCAAGAAGGAGGAGACGTCCCCGGGCTGTATGTGTGTTGAACGCGGAGGCGCCGTTCATTCGGCGTTAGATCAGATCTTCCGCGATTTGAATCGCCGCAAGTACGACTCCATCATCTGCGTTCTAGTAACGCTTCTGCTTAGCGATCTTCAAAGGTATGAAGATGCACGTCCTCTCTCTCTCTTGTTTCTAGAATCTTCTAGATTGATCTTGGTGATACGTAGAAAATTTTGAATTAGTGCTACGTTACCCAACAGTGGCATCATGAGCTAGGTCTATGCGTAGATTCTATGCACGAGTAGAACACAAGTAGTTGTGGGCGTTGGTTTGTTCAATTTGCTTACCGTTACTAGTCCTATCTTGTTTTGGCGGTATTGTGGGATGAAGCGGCCCAGACCGACCTTACACGTACACTTACGTGAGACAGGTTCCACCGATTGACATGCACTTGTTGCATAAGGTGGCTAGCGGGTGTCTATCTCTCCCACTTTAGTCGGATCAGATTTGATGAAAAGGGTCCTTATGAAGGGTAAATAGCAATTGGCACTTGTGGATTTTGCGTAGGTAAGAAACGTTCTTGCTAGAAACCCATAGCAACCACGTAAAACATGCAACAACAATTAGAGGACGTCTAACTTGTTTTTGTAGGTTATGCTATGTGATGTGATATGGCCAAAAAGAATGTGATGAATGATATATGTGATGTATGAGATTGCTCATGTTCTTGTAATAGGAATCACGACTTGCATGTCGATGAGTATGACAATCGGCAGGAGCCATAGGAGTTGTCTTAATTTAGTGTATGACCTGCGTTTCATTGGAAACGCCATGTAATTACTTTACTTTATTGCTAACCGTTAGCCATAGTAGTAGAAGTAATAGTTGGCAAGACAACTTCATGAATACATTATGATGGAGATCATGATGATGGAGATCATGGTGTCATGCCGGTGATGAAGGTGATCATGCCGCGCCTCAAAGATGAAGACCAAAGGCGCAAGATGATATTGGCCATATCATGCCACTTTATGATTTGCATGTGATGTTTGTCATGTTTACATCTTATTTGCTTAGAACAACGGTAGCATAAATAAGATGATCCTTCATTAAAAATTTCAAGAAAGTGTTCCCCCTAACTGTGCATCGTTGCAAAAGTTTGTTGTTTCGAAGCACCATGTGATGATCGGGTGTGATAGATTCTAATGTTCGCATACAACGGGTGTAAGCCATATTTACACATGCAAAACACTTAGGTTGACTTGACGAGCCTAGCATGTACAGACATGGCCTCGGAACACAAGAGACCGAAAGGTCGAACATGAGTCGTATAGTAGATACGATCAACATGGAGATGTTCACCGATGATGACTAGTCCGTCTCACGTGATGATCAGACACGACCTAGTTGACTCGGATCATGTATCACTTAGATGACTAGGGGATGTCTATCTGAGTGGGAGTTCATTAAATAATTTGATTAGATGAACTTAATTGTCATGAACATAGTGTAGGACCTTGAAGTATGTCTAGAGGGGGGGGTGATTAGACTACTTGACCAATTAAAAACTTAACCTTTTCCCAATTTTAGACTTTAGCAGATTTTAGCTATCTTTGTACAAGTCAAGCAATCTTCACACAATTCAAGCAAGCATGCAAAGAGTATATGAGCAGCGGAATCTAAAGCATGCAACTTGCAAGAATGTAAAGGGAAGGGTTTGGAGGATTCAAACGCAATTGGAGACACGTATGTTTTTGTCGTGGTTCCGATAGGTGGTGCTATCATACATCCACGTTGATGGAGACTTCAACCCACGAAGGGTAACGGTCGCGCGAGCCACGGAGGGCTCCACCCACGAAGGGTCCACGAAGAAGCAACCTTGTCTATCCCACCATGGCCGTCGCCCACGAAGGACTTGCCTCACTAGCGGTAGATCTTCACGAAGTAGGCAATCTCCTTGCCCTTACAAACTCCTTGGTTCAACTCCACAATCTTGTCGGAGGCTCCCAAGTGACACCTAGCCAATCTAGGAGACACCACTCTCCAAGAAGTAACAAATGGTGTATTGATGATGAACTCCTTGCTCTTGTGCTTCAAATGATAGTCTCCCCAACACTCAACTCTCTCTCATAGGATTTGGATCGGGTGGAAAGAAGATTTGAGTGGAAAGCAACCTGGGGAAGGCTAGAGATCAAGATTCATATGGTAGGAATGGAATATCTTGGCCTCAACACATGAGTAGGTGGTTCTTTCTCAGAACTGGTAAGTTGGAAGTGTAGGTTTGTTCTGATGGCTCTCTCCACGAACGAAGAGGAGGTGGAGGGGTATATATAGCCTCCACACAAAATCTAACCGTTACACAAAATTTACCAAACTCCGTAGGACCGAATCAACAAACTCGGTCGGACCGATTTAGTAAACCTAGTGACCGTTAGTGATTTTGGTGGGACTGACATGCAACTCGGTAGAACCGATATGGTTAGGGTTAGGGAATAACATAATCTCGGTGAGACCGATTACACAAACTCGGTGAGACCGATTTTGGTAATTAGCTAACCAAAGAGTTGGTCAGGTAAACTCGGTGGGACCAATTCGCTCTTTTCGGTGAGACCGAAATGTTACGAAAGGGAAACGAAGAGTTTACATTGCAATCTCAGTGGGACCGATCGCTCACTTTGGTTAGACCGAAACGTTACGAAGGGAAACAGAGAGATTACAATCCCATCTCGGTGAGACCGAGATCCCTATCGGTGAGACCGATTTGCCTAGGGTTTGTGACAGTGGCTATTGTTGGAAATATGCCCTAGAGGCAATAATAAAAGGATTATTATTATATTTCCTTGTTCATGATAATTGTCTTTTATTCATGCTATAATTGTATTATCCGGAAATCGTAATACACGTGTGAATACATAGACCACAATACGTTCCTAGTAAGCCTCTAGTTGACTAGCTCGTTGGTCAACAGATAGTCATGGTTTCCTGACTATGGACATTATATGTCGTTGACAACGGGATCACATCATTAGGAGAATGATGTGATGGACAAGACCCATTCCTAAGCATAGCACAAGATCGTGTAGTTCGTTTTGCTAGAGCTTTTCCAATGTCAAGTATCTCTTCCTTAGACCATGAGATCGTGTAACTCCCGGATACCGTAGGAGTGCTTTGGGTGTACCAAACGTCACAACATAACTGGGTGATTATAAAGGTGCACTACAGGTATCTCCGAAAGTGTCTGTTGAGTTGACACGGATCGAGACTGGGATTTGTCACTCCGTGTTACGGAGAGGTATCACTGGGCCCACTCGGTAGTGCATCATCATAATGAGCTCAAAGTGACCAAGTGTCTGGTCACGGGATCATGCATTACGGTACGAGTAAAGTGACTTGCCGGTAACGAGACTGAACGAGGTATTGGGATACCGACGATCGAGTCTTGGGCAAGTAACATACCGTCTGACAAAGGGAATAGTATACGGGGTTGCTTGAACCCTCGACATCGTGGTTCATCCGATGAGATCATCGAGGAGTGTGTGGGAGCCAACATGGGTATCCAGATCCCGCTGTTGGTTATTGACCGGAGAGCCGTCTCGGTCATGTCTACATGTCTCCCGAACCCGTAGGGTCTACACACTTAAGGCTCGGTGACGCTAGGGTTGTATGAATATGAGTATGCAGCAAACCGAATGTTGTTCAGAGTCCTGTATGAGATCCCGAACGTCACGAGGAGTTCCGGAATGGTCCGGAGGTAAAGAAAACTATATAGGAAGTGCTGTTTCGGCCATCGGGAAAGTTTCGGGGTCACCCGGTATTGTACCGGGACCACCGGAAGGGTCCCGGGGGTCCATCGGGTGGGGCCACCTATCCCGGAGGGCCCCGTGGGCTGAAGTGGGAGGGGAACCAGCCCCTAGTGGGCTGGTGCGCTCCCCTTGGGCCCCCCATGCGCCTAGGGTTGGAAACCCTAGGTGGGGGGGGGGCACCACTTGCCTTGGGGGGCACTCCACCCCCCTTGGCCGCCGCCCCCTTGGGAGATTGCATCTCCCAGGGCCAGCGCCCCCCCTGGGGGCCTATATAAAGGAGGGCAGGGGGGAGGGCAGCCGCACCCAAGTCTTGGCGCCTCCCTCCCCCTGCTACACCTTGTCCTCCTCCCGCAGCAGCTTGGCGAAGCCCTGCCGGAGTTCTGCTGCATCCACCACCACGCTGTCGTGCTGCTGGATCATCATCAACCTCTCCTTTCCCCTTGCTGGATCAAGACGGAGGATACGTCACGCTGACCGTACGTGTGTTGAACGCGGAGGTGCCGTCCGTTCGGTGCTAGGATCTCCGGTGATAGAATCACGACGAGAACGACTACTTCAACCCCGTTCTTTTGAACGCTTTCGCTCGCGATCTACAAAGTGGTATGTAGATGCATCTCCCCTTTCACTCGTTGCTTAGATGAACTCATAGATGGATCTTGGTGAAATCGTAGGAATTTTTTTATTTTCTGCAACGTTCCCCAACAGTGATGTGATATGGCCAGAAGTTGTGATGAATGATGAATGATATATTGTGATGTATGAGATCATGTTCTTGTAATAGGAATCACGACTTGCATGTCGATGAGTATGACAACCGGCAGGAGCCATAGGAGTTGTCTTTATTTTGTATGACCTGCGTGTCATTGAAGAACGCCATGTAAATTACTTTACTTTATTGCTAAACGAGTTAGAAGTAGAAGTAGTCGTTGGCGTGACAACTTCATGAAGCCATGACATCTGAATTCATAGATGGATCTTGGTGAAACCGTATGAAAATTTTTGGTGAAACCGTAGGAAAATTTTTGTGACATCGGTCCTACTCGTTGCTTAGATGAACTCATAGATGGATCTTGGTGAAACCGTAGGAAAATTTTTATTTTCTGCAACGTTCCCCAACAGCTATGACATCTGAATTCGGTGGCGCCGGATAGAAAGAATCGGTAGGACCGATTTTGACTTTGGGTTTAGGTCATATGTGGATGTGAGAAAGTAGTTGAGGGTTTTTGGAGCATTCACTAAGCACTTGAAGCAAGAGGCTCATTAAGCAACACCTCATCCCTCCTTGATAATATTGGCTTTTCCTATAGACTCAATGTGATCTTGGATCACTAAAATGTAAAATGTAGAGTCTTGAGCTTTTGAGCTTGAGTCAATCCTTTGTCCTTAATATTTTGAGGGATCCACTTTCATCATCCATGCCATGCCATTCACTGAGCTTTCCTGAAATATTTGTCTTAGAATAGCATTAGCTCAATGAGCTATATGTTGTTATGAATTACCAAAACCACCTAGGGATAGTTGCACTTTCAATCTCCCCTTTTTTGGTAATTGATGACAACATATAGATCAAAGCTTCGACAAATGATAATAAGATTGAAAAACATCGTCGCTTTGAGAAGTATGTGATAAGCAAGAACTCCCCCTAAATTTGTGCATAGTTTAAGATTTGCTTTGGACTGCAAATGCACAAGGAATTAGGCTCATGGGTTACTCTTCCATGTCACATACATCTTGGTGGAGAGCTCAAAATAATAAAGATTGAATACATGCACTCATCACCAAGCAAAGTGAACGATCATATAAGGATAAGTAAGATAATATCATCTAACAAGCATAAGTGTAGCTTATGATCAAACACATGATCATCAATGTCTCACAGATAATAGCATAGTATCTCAAGCAATCAAAAGCAAACAAAGTTCAACCAAGAAGACAAGAGAGAACAAAAGCAAACTCTCTCTCTCTCTCGAAGCCTATGATCTATACATTTTTCTCCCCCTTTGGCAACAAGTTACCAAAAAGTTCCTAGAAAATGCATAGTACTATATTGTCTCTCAGGCTTGGTCTTCAGTTGGTGGCGTAGAGATGGCTCCTTGGACGAAGACTTCAGTTGGTGTGGATGGAGCTGAAGGAGTTGGTGCTGGAGCTGGTTGCACTAGAGCTGTAGCTGGTGTAGATGAAGTGACTCTGGTGTCTGTTACTGGCTCTGCAGCTGATCTCTGAGCTCGAGGCACTCTGGAAAATGCATCAGTAGTTGTCCCGCCCTTCCTCTCCTGCATGTCATCCTGTAGCTGCTCCACAACTGACTGAATCTCAGTTACTTTGACATCTAAATCATAGAATTTTTGTTCCATGATTCTTTCCAGGCTCTCCTGGTTTTGAGTTAGGGTGGCCAACCCCTTCTCAATCCTCAGAGTTGATGCTATCAAGTAACCAAGCTGGTCCTGCTTGTTCTTCAAAAAGTACTCAGATGCCTCCTCTTGAGTTGGCATCTTGGCAGCCTTCTCTTTCTTTGCTTTCTCCTTCTTCTCTTGAGCTTGTACTGATGATGGTTCATTCTCATTCATCACAACTTGATTATCCTCAAAGTCTGGATAGAGAACAAAGTGTTCCTTATCCAACATATATTTTCCTGTGCCCATCTTTGAGTTAATCAACTCCTGAATTTGTGGGGCATATCCACAACTTCTCTTTTGGTCTGCTGCTGTCCTCTTGATAGTTTCAACCATGAGGCTCATGACCTTGAATTTCTGTGGCACATCAAATATGTGTAGCAAATT
Source organism: Triticum aestivum (assembly GCF_018294505.1). NCBI lineage: Eukaryota > Viridiplantae > Streptophyta > Magnoliopsida > Poales > Poaceae > Triticum > Triticum aestivum. Next base: position 434,578,485 of record NC_057795.1, on the reverse strand, counting down.
AATTGCATGCCCTCTGATCATGTTGTGGTCACCTAACTTGGGCAAAAGAGTGTGCCTTAGGATCCAGTTGATCGTTGGCAGCCCTGATAGAAGAAAATGGACTGACCCAAACTTGAAAGTCTCAACAGCTTTGTCTGGGACCTCCTTGTACATATGTGACATAGAATTGTGATCCATCTTTTTCTTGGCATAAACGTTCAAGTCATCTTCATTCTCCTTTGGGGCATTGATCAGATTGGCCCATTCCTCAATAGTTGATTGGTATCTCGTACCTTCAGACATCCAAACTATCCTGCCATCTGGATAGAAATGTGCTCTGGAGTAGAATTGCATAATGAGCTCATCATTCCATTTTGTGAGCTTCTGCCCAACAAAGTCTGCAACTCCACACGCACTGAAGCTGTCATACACTCCAGGATAATGTTCTTCATTCTCCTTTATGTAGGTCCAGTCGACCCACCTCATATCACACACTATAGGCTTCTTGTCCAACAAGATTGTCTCATAGAAATCCTGTTGTTCCTTTGTGTGAAACCTGTAATCAACAGCAGTCCTTCTCCTGGTGGCATATGGATCTGACTCTCTCCATAGCCTCAACCCTGAGTCTCTCCTGATCTTCATGTTCTCAGCCACAGGATGAGCATCTTTGTGGTCTGGAATCTTGGGTTTGAGCTTCCTCAGGACTTGTCCTTCATCATCTTCCTCAGCAACAACTTCAGACACTAGGGCCTTGTTCTTCTCAGCAGCTGATATACTCCTGGTATTCCTCTTAGGTGCACTCTTGGGCTTGGAGGAAGCTTTGGGTGCTTATTTGGGCTTTGATGTTGCAGCCCCTGACTTTATAGCATCACCCATCAGCTTATGTACCTTGGGTGCTGGTGCAGCAACCTCTTCTTCTTCTTCTTTTTCCATCATGGAAGGCTTTCCAATCACTCTGGCCATGGTCTTCTTGACCCTTTCCTTCCTTTTCTTTCCTTCTACAACAAGCTCTTTGGGTTGGGATTCCAAAGATGCTTGAGTGGAGGCTCTGGCTTTAGACATGGGAGTCCTCTTAGCAGGTACCTTGATCTTCATGCCAGGCTTGATAGTTGCAGCTGTGCCATACTCCTTTCTGAGCACTTTCTTCTTAGAAGTGGCCTCATCCTCAGCTGCCACATAATCTTCATCCTCAGATTCTGAGGTTCTTTTCTTTCTTGTCCTGGTGGCAGCTTTGGGCAAATTGCTGGGAGTGCTTCTGCTTCCCTCATCTGAGCTGCTAAAGGGACTAGTGCCCTCACTCATCCGAATCTGCTCCTCTGACTTGTTCTGGCTGTCACTTTGGTCTGACATGCTGCAAACACTGACTGCTGACCCTGTGAATAGTTATAGATGAGATAGAGTGGATGAGCATCACAAAATGCAGAGATTTTTGCAAAAGAATGATTGAAAAACTTATTTTTAGTTTTCCACAGAAAGCATTTCGGATCAACCGATTTTCAAACTTGGTGATACCGAAGCAGTTTTGGAACCTAAACTAGTGAACTCGGTCAGACCGAGTCACAGTTCGGTGGCACCGAGACTGCTAGGGTTTCACAAAGTTCTAAAATCAGTCACACCGATTAGCAATTCTCAGTCAGACCGAGAGTTACTAGTGCAATGGCGTTAGCCGAATTGGTGGGACCGAGTTTTTCAACTCGGTGGGTCTGAGATGGTTTCGGCGGAAACCTAACCCTAAATTTTCAAATTGCATCTATTCTAAGGATTGTTTTGACTGGATAGAGGTGTTTCAATCGTGGCAAGAATCACAATGAACACAATGTGCTGAGAATCAGATGAGGATAGCACTCTGATCAAGTTCATACCCTAGTTTGGCGATGAACTCGCTACGGTGGCAACGGCGGAGATGAAATCCGTTGACGGCGGCAGAGACCAGCGACAGGAGGTGGCCGGCGACGAAGTCGACGATCCGGAGACCTAGAAGGTAGAGCGAGCTATGCGCGGGCGAAGAGGTTTGGAGAAAGTTTTCCAAAAGTTTTGCCCGTGTGAATATATAGCCCGACACTGTCGGTGTGACCGAGTGGAATGACTCGGTGGCATCGAGATGCATAACTGTTGACAATTACAGCAACTCGGTGTGACCGAAAAGTTCAAATTGGTTGCACCGAGATTGAAAACCTAGATCGACTTGGTGATCTCGGTATGAACGAAATGGAAGAATCAGTTAGACCGAAAAGCACAAAGAAGTTTTGGAAGTTTAAGTCTATGACGAATCGGGGACTCCGAGTGCTCCTCACACAGAGTGGTTCGAATTTGACTTGATCAAATTTTGTGATGTAGCATGAATAGAGTTTGAGATGAGAAAAGCATAGATAGCTAGAGAAGGTTCTTAGGCATTCTTGTCCATCCACTTGGCAAAAGAAAAAGAAACCAATCAATCAAAACAACAAGTGGATGTCCTCAAATGAGTAAAATATGCAACCAACATGCTCACACAATAGAATGACAAATGAAATATGTGGCAAAGCATGCTCAACCAATTCTAGCATCTATCAAACAATTGGCGATGACTAGGTCATCTATATATGAGTATATTGACTTAGGAGTCAAATGATAACATTTGATCATAGGTCATACTCATCATTTAAGCTCAGTGGGGTTACCACTTTTACATAATGCATTGATGTGTTCACATCATTAGAGTTGCTTTGACTCAATTCTTAGAGTTAAGCTCCCCCTAGATGTGAGATCCCCCCTTAGAGGGATGAACTAACCTTGGGTTTTGTCGATGATGACTTCATGTAGGTGTTGAATATGTGGATGCTCAGTGTTGATGTAGATCATTTGGAGCAATCCTTTGGAGTGAGTTGCACTTTCAATACCTACATGGGTTAGTCCCACAAGGAACAAACAAGAATATCCATAGACATAGAGTGATGCACACACAAGATGATGTCCATGAAAACATTAGGTTACCTTGTCCCTTTCCTTACCAACAAGAGGGTTTGTGACTCCTTGAACTAGTGCAAGATATTGAAGTTGATTGCACTTGTCCTTGCCATAATGATATGAGTGAAGAATGTTGGCGGAGTCACCCTCAAGAACTCTCTAGTTCTTCTTCTTCGGGATCCACATCATCTTGATGGGAATCCTTGGAGTTGTAGTTGTACTTGATGAAGTAGAACTTGACGTAGTCTTGGGAACCCACTTGACCAAGTCCTTAGGTGCTTCTTCAAATGCATCAATCTCCTCTTGAAGCTTTGCTTGCCTTTGTTCTTGTGGTCTTGTGGTGGAAGATCATCTTGTGCTTGTGTTCCCTTGAAGGAAGTAGGATCATACTTCTCTTGTTGAGGAACAAACTTCGTCTTGGGGTATTGATCATCTTCCCACTCAACTCCATTGGCATTGAACTTTCGTTCAAAACCAACACCTTGATTCTTCCGGTGCCTTCCTTGCTTGTGTACAATTTCCTCGAATTGCTTACTCCCAGCAAGGCTCTTGTATACACCTTTTTCTATAATTCCCTTCAATAAGATGTTTTCTTGCTCAAGTGTAACTTGGCTAAGAGAATCATTAGTGGAATCAAGAGAACTACTAGAAGCAACAATATTGGATTTAGCATTATTATTGTTACTACTAGAGGAAGAATCTTTCTTGTTCTTGTTACTAGACTTGACTTGAGGCATGTAAGTAGATAAGAGTAAACTCTTGGCAATGTAAGAAGAACTTTTCTTACGGAGATCATCATTGATTGCCTTTAAGAACTCATGCTCTTGCTCAAGATTGAGATTTTCAAAGCGTAACTTCTCATGAGCCCTTAAAAGTTCTCGATGATCTTCGAAGATAGTTTCATGAGCTAACTTAAGAGTGTTTAGTTCTTTAGTTAGAAGCTCAATCTTCTCCTTATCATTGTCATTTGTTTTATCTTGATTAGCATGATTAATTGACGTTTCATCATAGTATTCATTACTAGAGTTGTCAATAAGTAAATCATCATCACCTAACAAGTCATCTTCATCACTATTAAAATCAACATACTCGGGGTGTGTTACCTTAGGACCTTTGGCCATGAAGCATCTTCCAATTCCTTCATTTGGTGAATCAAATATGTCGTAGGAGTTGGTTGACACAAGTGCTAGACCGGCAACACCTTCATCTTGAGTATATTCGGAGTCAGAGTGATAGCTTCTCTCGGAGTGATTGTCGGAGTCGGAGCCGGATACCCATTCACCAACATGAGCTTGATGTCTTCATTTTGTGTAGCTCTTTGATGACTTGTCCTTCCTTTCCGAATCCTTGCTTCTCTGTGAGGGTGTTCGTTCATAACGATCATCTCTACTCCTTCTCTCTCTTGGTGGTGATTCTTCTCTTCTACTTCTTCTTTTTGGAGAATCTTCTCTTCTTTTGTAGGGTGCCATACACTCACTGGAATAGCGTCCATGTCTCCCACAATTGTAGCAATTGCACTCTCGACTAGAAGATCTTTTGTCATTGTAGGACCTTGACTTAGAGCTCCTTTCTTTGCTTCTACTCTTGTAGAATTTGTTGAAGTTCTTCACCATTAAGCTCAATTCTTCATTGAAGGTTTGTTTCTCACTTGATGATGTGGGGGCTTCACATGAGGCTTTGTAAGCACCACTTGACTTGTTGTGAAGTTCCTCCTTATCCTTGAGTGACATCTCATGAGCAACAATTCTTCCAATGACTTCCGTTGGCTTGAGATCTTTGTAATTTGACATCATTTGGATCAATGTGCACACGGTATCATATTTTCCATCCAATGCTCTTAGGATCTTCTTGATGATGAATCTGCCAGTCATCTCTTCACTTCCTAAGCCAACAATCTCATTTGTGATAAGAGCAAGCCTAGAGTACATTTCAGCGACACCTTCACCATCCTTCATTTTGAACTTGTCAAGCTAACTTTGGAGCACATCCAACTTGGATTCCTTGACGGAGTCGGTACCTTCATGCATATCAATCAAAGTATGCCAAATTTCCTTTGCATTCTCAAGACGGCTGATTTTGTTGAATTCTTCGGGGCACAAGCCATTGAAGAGGATATCACAAGCTTGAGCGTTGTATTGCAGCATCTTCAATTCATCCGCATTAGCTTCACGGTTTGGTTCTCTCTCATCAAAGAATTCACCTTGCAAGCCAATACACACAATAGCCCAAACGACGGGGTTATGTCCGAGAATATGCATTTTCATCTTATGCTTCCAACTAGCAAAATTAGTGCCATCAAAGTAAGGACCTCTATGGTGATAAGTTCCCTCGCTAGACGCCATACTCTCCTAGGTTGTGAAACCAATGCTATGACCACCAAAAGCTATGGAAATCAAAGCAAATGGAGACCAAAGCTCTGATACCACTTGTAGGACCTTGAAGTATGTCTATAGGGGGGGTGATTAGACTGCTTGACCAATTAAAAACTTAACCTTTTCCCAATTTTAGACTTTGGAGATTTTAGCTATCTTTGTAAAAGTCAAGCAATCTTCACACAATTCAAGCAAGCATGCAAAGAGTATATGAGCAGCGGAATTTAAAGCATGCAACTTGCAAGAATGTAAAGGGAAGGGTTTGGAGGATTCAAACGCAATTGGAGACACGGATGTTTTTGTCGTGGTTCCGATAGGTGGTGCTATCGTACATCCACGTTGATGGAGACTTCAACCCACGAAGGGTAACGATTGCGCGAGTCCACGGAGGGCTCCACCCACGAAGGGTCCATGAAGAAGCAACCTTGTCTATCCCACCATGGCCGTCGCCCACGAAGGACTTGCCTCACTAGAGGTAGATCTTCACGAAGTAGGCGATCTCCTTGCCCTTACAAACTCCTTGGTTCAACTCCACAATCTTGTCGGAGGCTCCCAAGTGACACCTAGCCAATCTAGGAGACACCACTCTCCAAGAAGTAACAAATGGTGTATTGATGATGAACTCCTTGCTCTTGTGCTTCAAATGATAGTCTCCTCAACACTCAACTCTCTCTCATAGGATTTGGATCTGGTGGAAAGAAGATTTGAGTGGAAAGCAACTTGGGGAAGGCTAGAGATCAAGATTCATATGGTAGGAATGGAATATCTTGGCCTCAACACATGAGTAGGTGGTTCTTTCTCAGAACTGGTAAGTTGGAAGTGTAGGTTTGTTCTGATGGCTCTCTCTATGAATGAAGAGGAGGTGGAGGGGTATATATAGCCTCCACACAAAATCTAACCGTTACACACAATTTACCAAACTTGGTAGGACCGAATCAACAAACTCGGCCGGACCGATTTAGTAAACCTAGTGACCGTTAGTGATTTTGGTGGGACCGACATGCAACTCGGTAGAACCGATATGGTTAGGGTTAGGGCATAACGTAATCTCGGTGAGACCGATTACACAAACTCGGTGAGACCGATTTTGGTAATTAGCTAACCAGAGAGTTGGTCAGGTAAACTCGGTGGGACTGATTCACTCTTTTCGGTGAGACCGAAATGTTACGAAAGGGAAACAGAGAGTTTACATTTTAATCTCGGTGGGACCGATCGCTCACTTCGATTAGACCGAAACATTACGAAGGGAAACAGAGAGATTACAATCCCATCTCGGTGAGACCGAGATCTCTATTGATGAGTCCGATTTGCCTAGGGTTTGTGGCAGTGGCTATGACATCTGAACTCGGTGGCGCCGGATAGAAAGAATCGGTAGGAGCATATCACTAAGCACTTGAAGCAAGAGGCTCATTAAGCAACACCTCATCCCTCCTTGATAGTATTGGCTTTTCCTATAGACTCAATGTGATCTTGGATCACTAAAATGTAAAATGTAGAGTCTTGAGCTTTTGAGCTTGAGCCAATCCTTTGTCCTTAATATTTTGAGGGATCCACTTTCATCATCCATGCCATGCCATTCATTGAGCTTTCCTGAAATATTTGTCTTGGAATAGCATTAGCTCAATGAGCTATATGTTGTTATGAATTACCAAAACCACCTAGGGATAGTTGCACTTTCACATAGTCTAAAAATATCTTTGCAATATGTCTTGTAGATCAAATGGCCCACGCTAATGTTGCCCTCAACTTCAACGCGTTCCTAGAGAAAACCAAGCTGAAAGACGATGGTAGAAACTATACGACTGGGTCCGAAACTTGAGGATCATCCTCATAGCTGCCAAGAAAGCATATGTCCTTGAAGCACCGCTAGGTGACGCACCCATTTTCCCAGCAACTCAAGACGTTATGAACGCCTGGCAGTCGTGTAGTGATGATTACTCCCTGGTTCAGTGCGGCATGCTTTACAGCTTAGAACCAGGGCTGCAAAAGCGTTTTGAGCAGCACCGAGCATATGCGATGTTCCAAGAGCTGAAAATGGTTTTCCAAGCTCATGCCGGGGTCGAGAGATATGAAGTCTCCGACAAGTTCTACAGTTGTAAGATGGAGGGAAACAGTTATGTCAGTGAGCACATACTAACTATGTCCGGGTTGCACAACAATTTGTCTCAGCTGGGAGTTAATCTTCCAGATGACTCGGTCGTTGACAGGATCCTCCAGTCGCTCCCACCTAGCTACAAGAGCTTTGTGATGAACTACAATATGCAAGGGATGGAGAAGTCCATTCTTGAGTTATATTCAATGCTGAAATCAGCGGAGGTGGAAATCAAAAAGGAACATCAAGTGTTGATGGTGAATAAGGCCACTAGTTTCAAGAAAGGAAAGGGTAAAAAGAACTTCAAGAAGGGCGACAAGGGAGTTGCCGCGCCCGGTAAATCGGTTTCCGGGAAGAAGCCAAACAATGGACCCAAGCCTGAGACTCAGTGCTTTTATTGCAAGGGAAATGGTCACTCGAAGCGGAACTGCCCAAGTACTTAGCGGATAAGAAGGCCAGCAACACCAAAGGTATATGTGATATACATGTTATTGATGTGTACCTTACCAATACTCGTAGTAGCTCCTGGGTATTTGATACCGGTGCGGTTGCTCATATTTGTAACTCAAAACAGGAGTTGTGGAATAAGCGGAGACTAGCGAAGGACGAGGTGACGATGCGCGTCGGGAATGGTTCCAAGGTCGATGTGATTGCCGTCGGCATGCTACCTCTACATTTACCTATGAGATTAGTTTTAAACCTCAATAATTGTTATTTAGTGGTAGCTTTGAGCATGAACATTGTATCTAGATCTCGTTTAATGCAAGATGGCTACTCATTTAAATCCGAAAATAATGGTTGTTCTATTTATATGAGAGATATGTTTTATGGTCATGCCCCGCTGGTCAATGTTTTATTCTTATTAAATCTCGAACATGATATTACACATATTCATAGTGTGAATACCAAAAGATGTAAGGTTAATAATGATAGTCCCACATACTTTCGGCAGTGCCGCCTTGGTCACATTGGTGCCAAACGCATGAAGAAAATCCATGCAGATGGACTTTTGGAGTCTCTTGATTATGAATCATTTGACACGTGTGAACCATGCCTCATGGGCAAGATGACCAAGACTCCGTTCTCCGGAAGAATGGAACGAGCAACCAACTTGTTGGAAATAATACATACTGATGTGTGCGGTCCAATGAGAGTTGAGGCTCGCGGTGGCTATCGTTATGTTCTCACCCTCACTGATGACTAAAGTAGATATGGGTATGTCTACTTAATGAAACACAAGTCAGAGACCTTTGAAAAGTTCAAGGAATTTCAGAGTGAGGTGGAGAATCAACGTGAGAGGAAAATAAAGTTCTTACGATCAGATCGTGGAGGAGAATATTTGAGTCACGAGTTTGGTACGCACTTAAGGAAATGTGGAATTGTTTCACAACTCACGCCGCCTGGAACACCTCAGCGTAATGGTGTGTCCGAATGTCGTAATCGCACTCTATTGGATATGGTGCGATCTATGATGTCTCTTACCGATTTACCGCTATCATTTTGGGGTTATGCTTTAGAGACAACCACATTCACTTTAAATAGGGCACCGTCTAAATCCGTTGAGACGACACCGTATGAATTATCATTTGGGAAGAAACCTAAGATGTCGTTTCTAAAAGTTTGGGGATGCGATGCTTATGTCAAGAAACTTCAACCTGAAAAGCTCGAACCCAAGTTGGAAAAATGCGTCTTCATAGGATACCCTAAGGAAACCATTGGGTACACCTTCTACCTCAGATCTGAAGGCAAGATCTTTGTTGCCAAGAACGGATCCTTTCTGGAGAAAGAGTTTCTCTCGAAAGAATTAAGTGGGAGGAAAGTAGAACTTGATGATGATCAAGGAACTTCGGATCAAGTTGCTACTGAACTTCGTAGGTCCACTAGGGCACGTTTCGCACGAGAGTGGTACGGCAACCCTGTCTTGGAAATCATGTTGTTAGACAACGGTGAACCTTCGAACTATGAAGAAGCGATGGCGGGCCCAGATTCCAACAAATAGCTTGAAGCCATGAAATCAGAGATAGGATCTATGTATGAAAACAAAGTATGGACTTTGACAGACTTGCCCGATGATCGGCGAGCCATAGAAAATAAATGGATCTTTAAGAAGAAGACTGACGCGGATGGTAATGTGACCATCTATAAAGCTCGGCTTGTCGCTAAGGGTTATCGACAAGTTTAAGGGGTTGACTACGATGAGACCTTCTCACTCGTAGCGAAGCTGAAGTCCGTCCAAATCATGTTAGTAATTGCCGCATTCTATGATTATGAGATATGGTAAATGGACGTCAAAACGGCATTCCTTAACGATTTTCTTAAGGAAGAATTGTATATGGTGCAGCCGGAAGGTTTTGTCGATCCTAAGAATGCTAACAAGGTATGCAAGCTCCAGCGCTCCATCTATGGGCTGGTGTAAGCATCTCGGAGTTGGAACATTCGCTTTGATGAAATGATCAAAGCGTTTGGGCTTATGCAGACTTATGGAGAAGCCTGTGTTTACAAGAAAGTGAGTGGGAGCTCTGTAGCATTTCTCATATTATATGTGGATGACATACTATTGATGGGAAATCATATATAACTTTTGGAAAGCATATAGGCCTACTTGAATAAGTGTTTTTCAATGAAGGACCTTGGAGAAGCTGCATCCATATTAGGCATCAAGATCTATAGAGATAGATCGAGACGCCTCATCGGTCTTTCACAAAGCACGTTTACCTTGATAAGATATTGAAGAAGTTCAATATGGATCAGTCCAAGAAGGGGTTCTTGCCTGTATTGCAAGTTGTGAAATTGAGCATGACTCAATGCCCGACCTCGGTAGAAGATAGAGATAAGATGAGTGTCATCCCCTATGCCTCAGCCATAGGGTCTATTATGTATGCCATGCTGTGTACCAGACCTGATGTGAACCTTGCCGTAAGTTTGGTAGGGAGGTACCAAAGTAATCCAGGCATGGAACACTGGACAACGGTCAAGAATATCCCAAAGTACCTGAAAAGGACTAAGGATATGTTTCTCATTTATGGAGGTGACGAAGAGCTCGTCGTAAAGGGTTACGTCGATGCTAGCTTCGACACAGATCTGGATGACTCCAAGTCACAAAACGGATACATGTATATTTTGAATGGTGGGGCAATCAGCTGGAGCAGTTGCAAACAAAGTGTCGTGGTGGGATCTACATGTGAAGCGGAGTACATGGCAGCCCCGGAGGCAGCACATGAAGCAATCTGGATGAAGGAGTTCATTACCGACCTAGGAGTTATTCCCAATGCATCGGGCCCGATGACTCTCTTCTGTGACAACACTGGAGCTATGCCCTTGCCAAGGAGCCCAGGTTTCGCAGGCATATCAAGCGTCGCTTCAACTCCATTCATGAAAATGTTCAAGATGGAGACATAGATATTTGTAAAGTGCATACGGACTTGAATGCCGCAGATCTGTTGACTAAACCTCTTCCACGAGCAAAACATGATCAACAACAAAACTCTATGGGTGTTCGATTCATCACAATGAAACTAGATTATTGACTCTAGTGCAAGTGGGAGACTGTTGGAAATATGCCCTAGAGGCAATAATAAAATGGCTATTATTATATTTCCTTGTTCATGATAATTGTCTGTTGTTCATGCTATAATTGTATAAACCGGAAACCGTAATACATGTGTGAATACATAGACCACAACATGTCCCTAGTTAGCCTCTAGTTGACTAGCTCATTGATCAATAGATGGTTATGGTTTCCTGACGATGGACATTAGATGTCAGTAATAACGGGATCACATCATTAGGAGAATGATGTGATCGACAAGACCCAATCCTAAGCATAGCACAAGATCGTGTAGTTCGTTTGCTAAGAGCTTTTCTAATGTCAAGTATCATTTCCTTAGACCATGAGATTGTGCAACTCCCGGATACCGTAGGAATGCTTTGGGTGTACCAAATGTCACAACGTAACTGGGTGGCTATAAACATACACTACAGGTATCTCCGAAAGTGTCTGTTGGGTTAGCACAAATCGAGACCGGGATTTGTCACTCCGTATGACGGAGAGGTATCTATGGGCCCACTCGGTAATGCATCATCATAATGAGCTCAATGTGACTAAGTAGTTAGTCACGGGATCATGCATTGCAGAACGAGTAAAGAGACTTGCCGGTAATGAGATTGAACGAGGTATTGGGATACTGACGATCGAATCTCAGGCAAGTAACATATCGATTGACAAAGGGAATTGTATACGGGATTGATTGAATCCCCGACATCATGGTTCATCCGATGAGAAAATCGTGGAACATGTGGGAACCAACATGGGTATCTAGATCCTGCTGTTGGTTATTGCCCGGAGAGACGTCTCAGTCATGTCTGCATGATTCCCGAACCCGTAGGGTCTACACACTTAAGGTTCGATGACGCTAGAGTTGTTATGGGAAATAGTATGTGGTTACCGAATGTTGTTGGGAGTCCCAGATGAGATCCCGGATGTCACGAGGAGTTCCAGAATGGTCCGGAGATGAAGATTTATATATGGGAAGTCCTTATTCGGTCGTCGGAAGTGTACGGGGGTTTATCGGTATTGTACTGGGACCACCGAAAGGGTTCCGGGGGTCCACCGAGAGGGTCCACCTGCCCCGGAGGGCCCAATGGGCTGAATATGGAGGGGAACCAGCCCCTAGGTGTGCTGGGCGCCAAACCCCCCTAGGGCCCATGCACCTAGGGTTGGGGAGAAACCCTAAAGGGGGCGCCTCCCTTGGCTTGGGGGGCAAGCCTCCCCCCTTTGGCCGCCGTCCCCCCTCTAGATCCATTTCGAGGGGGCCCGCCCCCTCTCTCTTGTCCCTTTAAATATAGGGGAGGTGGGAGGGCTGCCACACCCTTCCCCTGGCATAGCCCTCCCCCTCTCCAACACCTCCTCCTCCTCCGTAGTGCTTGGCGAAGCCCTGACGGAGAACTGCAAGCTCCACCACCACGTCGTCGTGCTGCTGGAGCTCTCCCTCAACTTCTCCTATCCCCTTGCTGGATCAAGAAGGAGGAGACGTCCCTGGGCTGTACGTGTGTTGAACACGGAGGCGCCGTCCGTTCGGCGTTAGATCGGATCTTCCGCGATTTGAATCGCCGCGAATACGACTCCATCATCCGCGTTCTAGTAACGCTTCTGCTTAGCGATCTTCAAAGGTATGAAGATGCACATCCTCTCTCTCTCTTGTTGCTAGAATCTCCTAGATTGATCGTGGTGATACGTAGAAAATTTTGAATTATTGCTACATTACCCAACAAAGATTACTTATGAATGAGAACTATTTCATGATGTTTGCATGTCATCTACTACTCGAATGTGTGGTTCCATGTTCATTTAAAAAAATGAATTATGATATTTGAAATTGTGGATTTGAATATGGTTTAATTATATATATTAGAATTATTTATGTTTGAGTTATTGTGGTGCGAAACATGGAGAAATATAAAATGTATATGGAAATTGAAGACAAAAGGTAGTTGGGGTTGAGAAATACTGACTACAGTTGCTGGAGTTAGATCCACTATGTTGAGGCTCGGGAGTTGGAACCAACCCTAGAAGGCTATGTAGGCGATACTATTGGAGATGCACTAACAAAGTTGAATCCACAAGTGCAACAAACGTTGGCTAAAGAATTATGTCTAGAACACATAATCCCATGGATGAAAAAGTGAGGCTAAGTTTACGAAACCTCGACAAGAGGACAAGGTTCACTAAGACTGACCTGTTTTTTAGGAAAACAAGAAGGAATGCCATACAAGTGAATGGTTGATTAGAGGACAACCAGTAGCGGAGCTTGACCAAGTTCTTTTGGGGGGGAGGCAAATAGAATATATGAGCTAGTGGGGGGCAAACCCATAAAATTTCATCATCTATGCTCTCTCACTAAAAAGAATATGCCTGCATGTGCCAATCCGGGGGGGGGGCACAGACCCCCAGGCATGCACTAAGCTCCACCATTGAGGACAACTGTGAAAAATCCCAACAGTGAAAAAACTACTTTACAAGACTAGATCTCGAGCACCATCCATCAAATCGGCAACCCGATGTCGGGGGCATGATGGAAGCACCCATGGCCCCCAAGATCAAAGTCACAACCACCAACCTTGAATTCAGCCTCCACCATGAAACACATCTTCGGCCGAGGGCATGGTGTGAAAATAACTCTTTTAGTGACTCCTACAAGGAGAAACACGACGTCATGAGTGTATCCATCACCGATTAAGGCCCCTATTGGAGTAAGACTTCCGCGCAGTACGCACCATCACCTCACCGACCCTGAGAATGAGTCGGGAAAGTTGTGCTTAAATCAAGCAACCCCTTAGCTACCATCCTAGTTGTCTTGTTGACCACTTATCGCGGGTGTAAAATGGCAGAGACAATGACCCAGTGTGATAACCTAACACATCTATAATTGTCACGACAAGTGAGGGACAATGACCAGGTGAGATATCGTCGGCGATCACACCTCATTGGCACCGCACCCCTAAGACATAAATACAACACAAAACCGACCCCATCGCATCGGGACTGAGATCCTCTAACTTAATTCACCTTCCTTTGCCATGGTTAACATGTGGGTCCCATAATAAGCTGGCCTATATGTCAGCTACCCAAAGTTAGGGGACATAAAAAATTGACGGAAAAATGAAGGAACCCAATTTCCATAGGATTGGTTCCTTTGGGGTGCCCAGAGAACATAAATTGTGTATATAGTAAAACACGGGAAAAGTCCCCGTTCGTGCACCTTTCGCGCAAATTTCACAGACAATGGGATTTCACATAATTTGGCAAAGTGTTTGTGCATGAACGAGGCAAGAGGGGTCACAACTCTTGTTTTATGTGCCCTTCACGTAGGAACAAGGAAATACACGCTCCCTTTACTCTAGTCCATGCTGAAACCAACTCCTTTGTTGTGACCAGAGTTTTGGATTTCGTCCGAAAAAACAATTCTTGTCCGAAATTCGTCCATCTCATTTGGGCCCGGCATTATGTAACCAAGCCCAACAATTCGTCCACTTTTGAATGTTCAGCCTAGTGCAACATCAAAAATAGCCTACAAATATTCCCCACTAATATAAAGACTGCACTCGAGCCAACCCTAACCCTAAATTTCATTTCCCCGTCTCCGCTCCTCTCCGCGGTGGCTGCAGGGAATGCGAGCCAAGGGAGGAGATGCAGCGTCGCCTCCGCCCAACCTCCTCCTCCTCCAGCTCTCCACCTACGTCCACCCTCCTCCCTGTTCTGCCCTTTCCCAGTGGAGGGTGAAGTCGCGACCGTGATAGCACCCGTGCATGGGGCGACCCGGTCGACGGCTGCAACACCGTGGAGCGCAACTACATGATATCGAGGCTTCCTTGATGCACATGTCATACTATTCTCTTAATCCAATGTTTGAGTTGCTAATGACCTGCTGTACTTTTATGTTCTAGTTTATTTCAATGTTTTTTCGAATTTCTGTCAAGTTCATTCCAAATTTTAATTTTTGGTTTGTCAATTTCGTCCAAAATTTTCCAGAAAAATCTGAAAAACCAAATTTCGCCCAGGCCTGGTAAAATTTCTAAAACAAAATCCAAATCCTTGGTTGTGACGCCCCCGAAATTAATCATGCACTAAACATCCATGCAGCAGGCACGATCAAGATCAGTGACTCACCATATAATATCACAGCACAACTCTACGAATCAAATTTAAACAAAGAAACAATATATTACAAGTTAGGGTCGTAGGACCCGATATTACATCAAGATTTAGGTATGAGTATAGACAAATACAAAGGTGCCTTTAGAAGGTGAAAATAAACAACGACTCTAGATCAAAAAGGCGCAAGCCTCCTGCATGGGAGCCTTCTATCCACTCCTGTTCATTTGTCTCCATGTAGTAATAGGCTCCGTCGGGGTAGTTATAGTCATCAATGGGATCAGCTAGCTCCTGGGCTCCATCATCTGATCGCAGCAATCGGGTAGAGGGGAAAAAGGTAGCAAAACAACCATGAGTACTCTCCAAAGTACTCGCAAGGCTTACATCACATCTATACTAAGTATGCATCGATGTCAATGGGAAGGGTCTGTATCTGTGGACTAAACTGCAGAAACGCCAAAATAGAAGGGAAGACCTAACCTAACAAAGACTAGCCTCCTACAGCAACAGAAGAGAGTATAGTAACATATCATATAGTAACAAGCATATAATAGCAACGCCCAGATATCCTTCCTTGTCTACCCCGCGACGAAGCAGTCCCGGAGCCATCATATCAGTTTAGTGTAACAAGTATCCAGTTGTAGTTGTAATAGATCGGGATACAACTCCGAGCGTCCATTATCATGGACACGACTATTCGAATAGATTACTTCCCTACAGGGATGCGCCAACTTACCCAACACGCTGGATTAACTCACACTTTTAAAGTCATGCCCGACCTCGGCTGATCGACATGTCATAGTCCTACCTAGGCTCCGCAGAGAGGTCCCCGCAGGTCTACATTTGTCGCAACCCTAAAATGTTGCTTGTTATTAGTTGCATCTGCATCCATGCATCATGTTTAAATTTTTGTTAAACTTGAAATGGGGGTTAACAAACCCCAGCACCCCCCTGAAAATACTAGGTTCAAATTCAAAATATTTTCAATGAACCCAAAATGCCCTTAAGAAAAGCTCATCATTTTTGAGTTGGCTGAAACCCTCTGCCAAAAATGGTGCACATATTTGTAGGACATTTCTGGATCTTTGACTTTACTCATATTGTATTTGAATTGGAGCTATTAATTCCTATAAAATATTTGGTAGCTTCAAATATTCTGATACTTGGTGAGGGCCTCTGGTTTAAATAAGATAGAGCGCAAAAAACTTTGCAAAATGTTATAAAGTGATTTAGTATTTTAAGTAAATCAAAAACAGAGAAAAGAGATAGACAACAGAAAGAAAATTAGAAAAGGACATAAAGAGAGAGAGGAATACCTGTGCAGCCACCTCGCTGTCCAATACTGTTCCTGGAGGACCAGCCGACCAGGGGCAACCTTGTCTTCCACCTCTGCCTACTGGTAGAGGCAAGGCCGAGCACGGCGCCCGCGCGCGCCGGCATGCAGCTGCCTGCTTGGCCCTCCCTGGCTAGCACGATGCTGGGGATCACCTCCCCGTTGCCGTCTGGATCCCGCTGAACCCCTCACTCATTCTTCCCTTCTTTGTCTCGCTCTCTCCCCCACAACCAAGCGCGCTTGTCGCTGCTGTTCGCTGTCACGCAGCCACAACCACCCCCTCGCCCCTGCGTTGTTCTCACGACCTCCGCGATGTCGTCCTCGTCATCTCCACCGAGCCAAGCGAGCTGGGAGGCGCCGTAGCGTCGTCATCGCCATCGTCTTCCACTTCGGGAGCCGATCACCGTCGCCGTCGATTCGTCGTTGACAGGGCGTCCCCGAGCTCATCGTCTGCCCCATCCAACCCCTTGTGAGCTCCTGCTCGTTTCCCCCTAGCCCTGCCATCATTTTCTTCCTCTACCCGCGCTAACCGCCGGAGTGAGCTCCTCGCCGCCGGCCATGGCGTAGCCATGGCCACAGCTAGCAAGGCTCGCAGCCAAGGATCCCGGTGTGCTCAGAGCTCCCCTGAGAGCTCGTAGACATGAGTAGCTTCCCCTGGCGTGCATTCTAACGCCGGACTCGAGCTCTCCGAGCTCTGGCGGCTGCACTTGTCGTCGCCGCCGTCGCTCTAGTGCACCCCAACTGCTGTTGCTTGCCACAATGGATGCGCGAGAGCCTGGGCGTCTCCTAGATGCCCTCTGCCAGCCATTTAGTCATCGGGGGAGGAAACCTGACACCCTCCGTCGTCTCTGGCTCCGTCAGCGATGAGTTGCGGGTCAACTCCGATGGGTTTGACCCCGGTTGACCGGGATTTGACTTTCCCCGCACTACTGACAAATGGGGCATGCCCTTGTTAATCTCTAGATTAGTTTAAATTTAAACCTAACTAGCACCTGCGACACTGTCATGTTGGACCCACACATCAGTTTGACCTGGCACAGTCAGTTGACCTGCTGACATCACACTGGTGTCATCCTGATGCAATAAGTCATTTTCTGGATTTAGTTTAATTTAGAATAACCGGGAAATTCCAGAAAATGTTGAATACTTCTAAAAATCATAGAAATTCAATCGTAAATCAGATGAAAATAATTTATATATGAAAATTATCAGAAAAATATGAAGAATCTGTTTATGGAATTTTCATGCATGTTTGAACAACTTATACCTGCTGATCAGGTCAAATCAATTAAATGGCATTTTAAATGCTTCTTTTGGAGTTTGAATTTGAATATTTGATTCAAATGAACTTCAACTAACATGGTAGTATTTTGCATTAGCTCAAACACTAGCATATTGCCATGTCATGATCATGCATCATATTATTGCATTGCATTGATTGTGTTCCCTCTTGTTTGCCGGTGATTGTTCCCTCACAGTAGACGTTGTTTCGATGATGTGATCAATGACACTGATGAAGACACAATGCTATCTTCAAAAGTGCCAGGCAAGCAAACCCTCTTTGAACATTCCGATAAAATCCTACTCTCTCGCTCTTGCTCTCTTTTACTGCATTAGGACAACAATGTTTCAACTACTATTCACTGTGGTAGTTGAACCGCTTTCCTGTGCATGACCTGTCATTGCCACAATAAATAGTTGAAACCCACTAGTATGAGTAGGAGTTGATTGAGCCATGTTGTGCCTACTCATTCATGCTTGTTTGTTATGCCTGCTATGCTTAGAGTTGTGTCAGGTCTGATTCATCTGGGATGGATTGGAATGGTGGTGAACATGTCCTAGTGCTGAGAGCTAAGTGTGTGGCGATTTTGTAAAGGTAGCGATGAGAGGCCATGTAGGAGTACATGGTGGGTTGTCTCACTGGGACCATCCTCAGGAACTGAGTTCTGCGTTTGTGATCCAAGACAGTTACTACCATGCATTGGGATACTTAATTGACGCTCTCGACTTATTAATCACCTTGATCTCTGTCCATGAGTCGCAACTAGTTTCTGGTGTTTGTAGGATATGTGTTGGTGGTCGTGCATAGTGCTGACCCTAGGGGTGGGCTATGATGCGGTAGAGACACCGAGGCAGAGTGTACTAGGATGTCACCCGGATGGTGCTCTTGGGAACCATGCTCTCATTGTTTGGGCTCGTGATAGAACCTCGGCCGGAATTCCTTTGCGGATACAACCTCAAATAGGCGATAAACCTGGACTAGAGTCTTGTGTGGTTAGTCAAGTTGTGGCCGACACCCTCGCCAGGCCTTCGCTTGAAGGTTGTCGAGATACATGCCATGTACATGGTGATAAGTGGCGAGAGCGTGATTGAAGAAGTACACCCCTGCAGGGTTAATGGTCTATTCGGATAGTCGTGTCCTTGGATATGGACTACTTGGAAAGCTTACATTGTTCATAGATAACTGGAAGTGGATACTCTAAAGTGTGAATGATAAGCGTGAGTGATGTGGCTGGCCTTCTCGTAGGGAGACGGGAGCGGATCCATAGTGGTGTATTGATATGGTGAATATGTGGACTCGTGTGCGCTTTCTCACCTTAAAGAAAATACTGGTAATCGTAGTTCAGGATAGCCACTAAGTCAAAGCTGGCTTGCTGCAGTTAAACTCCACAACCCCCTTTTGTTGATACTGATGCATATGTAGCTAGTTCTGATGTAAGTCTTGCTGGGTACATTTATACTCATGTTTTCTTAATTTATGTTTTTGCATAGGAGACTTCAGTCTCACTAGTGGTACCTACGATGAGTTCAACATTGACCGATTAGCTTGGGAATCCCAGCCAGGTCTGGCTCCTTTGAAGGGTCTTTTAGATAGTCAGGCTTTCTAGCCTTTTTTCTTTTCAGCCGCTTGTACTCTGACAGGATAAGCTTCTGCATGTGCTTGATGCTTGTGTGACTCTGTATGTTGGGTCATGAGATCCATGTTCGTAATATCATGTACTGTATGGCTCTTCGAAGCCTTTTAAATAAATACTTTGAGTTGTATAGTCTTGTTGTGATGCCATGTTGTATTTACACATATCGAGCATATTGTGTGTATGTTATTGAAATGCTTGGTATGTGTGGGATCCGACACCTAGTTGTTTATGCTTGGTAGCCTTCCTTATGGGTAAATGCCTCCTAGTGCTTCCACCGAGCCTTGGTAGCTTGCTACTGCTCCGGAGCACATGGATTGACCGGCTTGTGTCCTTCTTTGCTCCTATGTCTGTCCCTTCGGGGAAATGTTGAAGGAAATATGCCCTAGATGCAATAATAAAGTTGTTATTTTATCTTTACTTATTTATGATGAAGTTCTATTATTCATGCTAGAATTGTATTGATTGTAAACCTAGATACATGTGTGAATATATAAACAAATACTGTATCCCTAGTGAGCCTCTACTGGACTAGCTCGTTGATCAAAGATGGTTAAGGTTTCCTAAACATGGACATAAGTTGTCATTTGATAACGAGATCGCATCATTAGGAGAATGATGTGATGGACAAGACCCATCCATTATCTTAGCATAATGATCATTCCATTTTATTGCTATTGCTTTCTTCATGTCAAATACATATTCCTTCGACTATGAGACCATACAACTCCCGAATATCAGAGGAATGCCTTGTGTGTTATCAAACTTCACAACGTAATTGGGTGATTATAAATATGCTCTACAAGTGTCTTTGAAGGTGTTTGTTGAGTTGGCATAGATCGAGATTAGGATTTGTCACTCTGAGTATTGGAGACGTATCTCTGGGCCCTCTCGGTAATACATATCATAAGCTTGCAAGAAAATGACTAAGGAGTTAGTCCCAAGGTGATGTATTATGGAACGAGTAAATAGACTTGCCGGTAACGAGATTGAACTAGGTATGAAGATACCGACAATCGAATCTCGAGCAAGTAACATACCGATAGACAAAGGGAGTTATGATGTTGTCATAATGGTTTGACCAATAAAGATCTTTGTAGAATATGTAGGAGCCAATATGAGCATCCAGGTTCCTCTATTGGTTAATGATTGGAGAGGTGTCTCGGTCATGTCTACATAGTTCTTGAACCCATAGGGTCCGCACGCCTAAAATTCAATGACGATATTGTATTATATGAGTTATGTGATTTGGTGACCGAATGTTGTTCGAAGTCCCGGATGAGATCACGGATATGACGAGGACTCTCGAAATGGTTGATAGGTAAAGATTGATATACAAGATGATAGTATTCGGACACCAAAACTGTTCCGGAGGGTACCGGGTACATATCGGGTCACCAGAAGGGGTTCCAGGCACCCCCGGCAAAAGATATGGGCCAAGAAGGGAAACACACCAGCCACCAGGGGCTGGTGTGCCCCCCATATGGGCCGAACTAGGGGGAGAAGGAAAGAGGGGAAGAGAAAGGAAAGGGGGGATTCGGCCTCCCCCTTCCCTTTCTCCCCTCCTCTTTCCTTCCCCCTCCGACACTTATGGCAGGGGGAGGAGGGGGGGCGTCCAAGGAGGAACCCAAGTAGGATTTGGTCCTACTTGGGGTGCCTCCTGGCCTCTCCCCCTTCCCACCTATATATATGTGGGGGGAGCCCCTAGCACACCCCAGACAATTGCCTAGCCATGTGTGGAGCCCCCCTCCACCGTTTACACCCCCGGTCATATTTTCGTAGTGCTTAGGGGAAGCCCCGCGGAGATCACTTCACCATCACCGTCACCACGCCATCGTGCCGATGGAACTCATCTACTACCTCGACATCTTGCTGGATCAAGAAGGCGAGGGATGTCATAGAGTTGAACGTGTGCAGAACTCGGAGGTGTCGTACGTTCGTTACTTGATCGGTTGGAGCTAGAAGAAGTTCGACTACATCAATACCGTTGTCAAATGCTTCCGCTTACGGTTTACGAGGGTACATAGACACACTATCCCCCTCGTTGCTATGCATCTCCATGGATAGATCATTGTGTGTGCGTAGATTTTTTTTTGTTTTCCATGCAACTTTTCCCAACAAATGTCACACGGTGTTTACCGGAGTTCTGATAGCTTGCTACAACCCGGTTACACTCGCTGCTGATCGACACGTGCATTGTTGGGTCATGTATGCCTGTCCCTGTAAGTTTGTGCCACCTTGGGTTTACGACTAATCATGTCGGCCTGGGTTCTGTGTCATATGGATGCTAGCGACACTATCATATACGTGAGCCAAAAGGCGCAAACTCTCCCGGCCTAGGTAAGGCCGCAGCCATGGGAATACCGTGCATGAGGCAGCAAAGTGATATGATGTGTTACATGCTAGATCGGTGTGACTTAGGATCGGGGTCCCGACAACATCCTAGGCGCCAAGGGATTGTTCGGCCGCTCACCCCTAAGCACTCCGGGTCATTGCGGGGGTGACCGGGACCAAATGGAACTCTTCCAGGATCCGCTTGCCCGACCATGCTGCAGTGCTGAACTAGATGTTTGACAAAGCTTTTGAAAGAATCGTACGATGCTGAGTGCCCATAACTTACCCCGCGTGGTGGTTAGTGTGAAAAGACGAGAGGCCTATGATACGTCTCCAATGTATCTATAAATTTTTTATTGTTCCATGCTATAATATTATCAACCTCGGATGTTTTATATGCATTATTATGCTAGTTTATATCATTTTTTGGGACTAACTTGTTAACCTAGTGCCAAGTGCCAGTTGTTGTTTCTTCCTTGTTTTTGTCTTTACAGCAAATCAATATCAAACATAGTCCAAATGGAACAAAACTTTTTGATGATTTTTCTTGGGCCACAAGACACCTTGGAAGCTTCGAGAGGAGGCCAGGAGACCTATGAGGAGATGATAAGCTCGTAGGGCACGTCCTAGAGGGGAGGCGCCCTACAGGCTTGTGCCCCCCCCCCCATGGCTCCCGTACCCTAAATCTTCTTCTATAAATTTCCAAATATTCCCCAAAGACCAGAGGGCACACCAAAAAAATACTTTTCCGCCGTCGCATGTTCCTATTCCCGAGAGATCCCATCTGGAGGCCTTTTCCGATACTCTGCCAGAGGGGGATTCAATCACGGAGGTCTTCTACATCAACCTTGCTGCCCTTCTGATGATGTGTGAGCAGTTTACCATGTACCTACAGGTCCATAGCTAGTAGTTAGATGGCTTCTTCTCTCTCTTTGATCTTCAATACAATGTTCTCCTCGATGTTCTTGGAGATCTATTCGATGTAATCTTCTTTTGAGGTGTGTTTGTTGAGATTTGATGAATTGTTGGTTTATGATCAAATTATCTATGAATATTATTTGAGTTTTCTCTGAACTCTTTTTATGGATGATTAAGATAGCTTTGTATTTCTCTCCGATCTATTGATTTGGTTTGGCCAACTAGATTGATTTTTCTTGCAATGGGAGAGGTGCTTTGTAATGGGTTCAATCTTGTGGTGCTCAATCCTAGTGACAAAAAGGGACATGGCACGTATTTGTATTGTTGCCATTAAGTATAATAAGATGGGGTTTATTCATATTTCTTGGATCTATCTCTCTACATCATGTCATCTTCCTTAAGGCGTTACTTTGTTCTTGTTAACTTAATACACTAGATGCATGATGGATAGCGGTCGATGTGTGAAGTAATAGTAGTAGATGCAGGCAGGAGTCGGTCTACTTGTATTGAACGTGATGCCTATATTCATTAACATTGCCTTGGATATCGTCATAACCATGTGCTTTTCTATCAATTGCTCAACAGTAATTTTTTACCCACTATATCGTTTTCTTTCAAGAGAGAAGCCTCTAGTGAACACTATGGCCCCCAGGTCTATCTTTTATCATATTATTTTCAGATCTATAAAACCAAAAACACAAAAATAGCTTGCTATAATTTATTTACTTTTATTTTATTTTGCATTATATTTTACATCTACCACAATCAGATCTCATCCTTGCAAGTAACCGTGAAGGGATTGACACCCCTTTATCGCGTTGGGTGCAAGTATTTGTTTATCTGTGCATGTAGAACTATTGGAGACTTGTGTCTTCCTCCTACTGGATTGATACCTTGGTTCTTAACTGATGGAAATACTTATCTCTACTTTGCTGCATCACCCTTTCCTCTTCAAGGGAAAAACCAATGCAAGCTCAAGAAGTAGTGATACGTCCATTTTGCATCATGCTTTTATATCAATATTATTGCATTATGGGCTGTTATTACACGTTATGTCACAATACTTATGGCTATTCTCTCTTATTTTACAAGGTTTAACATGAAGAGGGAGAATGCCGACAACTGGGATTCTGGGCTGGAAAAGGAGCAAATATTGGAAACCTATTCTGCACAGCTCCAAAAGTCCTGAAACTCCACAAAAGTCATTCTGGAATTAATAAGAATTATTGAGCGAAAGAAGTACCAGAGGGGGCCCACACCCTGGCCACGAGGGTGGTGTTGGGGAACGTAGTAATTTCAAAAAAATTCCTACGTACACGCAAGATCATGGTGATGGCATAGCAACGAGAGGGGAGAGTGTTGTCCACGTACCCTCGTAGATCGTAAGCGGAAGCGTTATGACAACGCGGTTGATGTAGTCGTACGTCTTCACGATCCGACCGATCCAAGCACCGAACGTACAGCACCTCCGAGTTCAGCACACGTTCAGCTCGATGACGATCCCTGGGCTCCGATCCAGCAAAGCTTCGGGGATGAGTTCCGTCAGCACGACGGCGTGGTGACGATGATGATGCTCTACCGGCGCAGGGCTTCGCCTAAACTCCGCGACGATATGACCGAGGTGGAATATGGTGGAAGGGGGCACCGCACACGGCTAAGGAACGATCCGTAGATCGACTTGTGTGTCCATGGGGTGCCCCTTGCCTCAGTATATAAAGGATGGAGGAGGAGGAGGCCGGCCAAGGCAATAGGTGCGGCCAGGATGTGGAGTCCTACTAGGACTCCAAGTCCTAGTAGGAGTCCACCAAGAGGGGAGGAAGGGAGAAGGAAGTGGAGGAGAAGGAAAGGTGGCCGGCCCCCTTTTCCCTAGTCCAATTCGGACTAGAGGGGAGGGGGGGGGGGCGCAGCAGCCCCTTGGCCCTTTCTCCTCTTCCCACTAAAGCCCATCAAGGCCCATTGCTTCTCCCGTAACTACCCGGTACTCCGAAAAATATCCGAATCACTCGGAACCTTTCCGAACTCCGAATACAGTCGTCCAATATATCGATCTTTACGTCTCGACCATTCCGAGACTCCTCGTCATGTCCCCGATCTCATCTGGGACTCCGAACTCCTTCGGTACATCAAAAACTCATAAACTCATAATATAACTGTCATCGAAACCTTAAGCGTGCGGACCTTACGGGTTCGAGAACTATGTAGACATGACCTAGAACTATTCTTGGTCAATAACCAATAGCGGAACCTGGATACCCATATTGGCTGCTACATATTCTACGAAGATCTTTATCGGTCAAACCGCATAACAACATACTTTGTTCCCTTTGTCATCGGTATGTTACTTGCCCGAGATTCGATCGTCGGTATCCAATACCTAGTTCAATCTCGTTACCGTCAAGTCTCTTTACTCGTTCTGTAACACATCATCTTATAACTAACTCATTAGTTAAAATGCTTGCAAGGCTTAGGTGATGAGTATTACCGAGAGGGCCCAGAGATACCTCTCCGACAATCGGAGTGACAAAACCTAATCTCGAAATACGCCAACTCAACATGTACCTTCGGAGACACCTGTAGTACTCCTTTATAATCACCCAGTTACGTTGTGACGTTTGGTAGTACCCAAAGTGTTCCTCCGGTAAACGGGAGTTGCATAATCTCATAGTTACAGGAACATGTATAAGTCATGAAGAAAGCAATAGCAATATACTAAACGATCAAGTGCTAGGCTAACGGGATGGGTCATGTCAATCACATCATTCTCCTAATGATGTGATCCCATTAATCAAATGACAATTCTTTTGTCCATGGCTAGGAAACATAACCATCTTTGATAAACGAGCTAGTCAAGTAGAGGCATACTAGTGACACTATGTTTGTCTATGTATTCACACATGTATTATGTTTCCGGTTAATACAATTCTAGCATGAATAATAAACATTTATCATGATATAAGGAAATAAATAATAACTTTATTATTGCCTCTAGGGCATATTTCCTTTAGTCTCCCACTTGCACTAGAGTCAATAATCTAGTTCACATTGCCATGTGATTTAACACCAATATTCACATCTGTATGTGATTAATACCCATAGTTCACATCATCATGTGATCAACACCCAAAGGGTTTGTTCACATCGCTATGTGATTAACACCCAAAGAGTACTAAGGTATGATCATGTTTTGCTTGTGAGAGAAGTTTAGTCAACGGGTCTGTCATATTCAGAGCCGTATGTATTTCGCAAATATTTTATGTCCACAATGCTCTGCACTGAGCTACTCTAGCTAATTGCTCCCACTTTCAATATGTATCTAGATTGAGACTTAGAGTCATCTGGATTAGTGTAAAAGCTTGCATCGTTGTAACTTTTACGACGGGCTCTTTTATCACCTCCATAATCGAGAAACATCTCCTTAGTCCTCACTAAGGATATTCTTGACCCATGTCCAGTGATCTACTTATTAGATCAAAATTGTATTCCTTTACCAAACACAGAGCAAGGTATACAATAGGTCTGGTTCACAGCATAGCATACTTTATAGAACCTATGACTGAGGCATAGGGAATGACTTTTCATTCTCTTTCTATTTTCTGCAATGGTCGGGTCTTGAGTCTTACTCAACTTCACACCTTGTAACATAGGCAAGAACTCCTTCTTTGACTGTTCCATTTTGAACTATTTCAAAAATTTATCAAGGTATGTACTTATTGAAAAATCTTATCAAGCGTCTTGATCTATTTATATAGATCTTGATGCTCAATGTGTAAGCAGCTTCACCGAGGTCTTGCTTTGAAAAACTCTTATTCAAGTATCCTTTCATGCTATCCAGAATTTCGATGTCATTTCCAATATACAATATGTCATGCACATATAATATTAGAAATGCTACAGAGCTCCCACTCACTTTCTTGTAAATACAGGCTTCTTCAAAAGTCTGTATAAAACCATATGCTTTGATCAACTCATCAAAGCATATATTCCAACTCCGAGATGCTTGCACCAGTCCATAGATGGATCGTCGGAGCTTGCACAATTTGTTAGCACCTTTAGGATTGACAAAACCTTCTGGTTGCATCATATACAACTCTTCTTTAAGAAAACCATTAAGGAATGCAGTTGTGTTTATCCATTTGCCAGATTTCATAAAATGCGGCAATTGCTGACATGATTCAGACAGACTTAAGCATAGATACGAGTGAAAAACTCTCATCATAGTCAACATCTTGAACTTGTCGAAAACCTTTTGCGACAATTCTAGCTTTGTAGATAGTAACACTATCAGCGTCCGTCTTCCTCTTGAAGATCCATTTAATCTCAATGTCTCGCCGATCATTGGGCAAGTCAATCAAAGTCCATACTTTGTTTTCATACATGGATCTTATCTCAGATCTCATGGCCTCAAGCCATTTTGCAGAATCTGGGCTCACCATCGCTTCTTCGTAGTTCATAGGTTCGTCATGGTCTAGTAACATAACTTCCAGAATAGGATTACCGTACCACGGTGGTGCGGATCTTACTCTGTAAGACCTACGAGGTTCTGTAGTAACTTAATCTGAAGTTTCATGATCATCATCATTAACTTCCTCACTAATTGGTGTAGTAGTCACAGGAACAGATTTCTGTGATGAACTAATTTCCAATAAGGGAGCAGGTACAGTTACCTCATCAAGTTCTACTTTCCTCCCACTCACTTCTTTTGAGAGAAACTTCTTCTCTAGAAAGGATCCATTCTTGGCAACGAATGTTTTGCCTTCGGATCTATGATAGAAGGTGTACCCAACAGTTTCCTTTGGGTATTCTTTGAAGACGCACTTCTCCGATTTGGGTTCGAGCTTATCAAGTTGAAAACCTTTTTCATATAAGCATCGCAACTCCAAACTTTAAGAAACGACAGCTTAGGTTTACTGCTAAACCATAGTTCATATGGTGTCGTCTCAACGGATTTAGATGGTGCCCTATTAAATGTGAATGCAGCTGTCTCTAATGCATAACCCCAAAACGATAGTGGTAAATCGGTAAGAAACATCATGGATTGTACAATATCCAATAAAGTACGGTTATGACGTTCGGACACACCATTACCTGTGGTGTTCCGGGTGGCGTGAGTTGCGAAACTATTCCGCATTGTTTCAAATGTAGACCAAACTCGTAACTCAAATATTCTCCTCCACGATCAGATCGTAGAAATTTATTTTCTTGTTACGATGATTTTCAACTTCACTCTGAAATTCTTTGAACTTTTCAAACGTTTCAGACTTATGTTTCATTAAGTAGATATACCCATATCTGCTCAAATCATCTGTGAAGGTCAGAAAATAATGATACTTGCCGCGAGCCTCAACACTCATCGGATCGCATACATCAGTATGTATTATTTCCAATAAGTCAGTTGCTCGCTCTATTGTTCCGGAGAACGGAGTCTTTAGTCATCTTGCCCATAAGGCATGGTTCGCAAGCATCAAGTGATTCATAATCAAGTGATTCCAAAATCCCATCAGCATGGAGTTTCTTCATGCGCTTTACACCAATATGACCTAAACTGCAGTGCCACAAATAAGTTGCACTATCATTATTAATTTGCATCTTTTGGTTTCAATATTATGAATATGTGTATCACTACGATCGAGATCCAACAAACCATTTTCATTGGGTGTGTGACCATATAAGGTTTTATTCATGTAAACAGAACAACAATTTATTCTCTTACTTAAATGAATAACCATATTGCAATAAACATGATCAAATCATATTCATGCTCAACGCAAACACCAAATAACACTTATTTAGTTTCAACACTAATCCCGAAAGCATAGGGAGTGTGCGATGATGATCATATCAATCTTGGAACTACTTCCAACACACATCGTCACCTCGCCTTTTTACTATTTTCTGTTTATTCTGCAACTCCCGTTTCGAGTTACTACTCTTAGCAACTGAACCAGTATCAAAATGCCGAGGGGTTGCTATAAACACTAGTAAAGTACACATCAATAACATGTATATCCAATATACCTTTGTTCACTTTTGCCATCCTTCTTATCCGCCAAATACTTGGGGCAGTTCCACTTCCAGTGATCATTTCCTTTGCAGTAGAAGCACTCAGTTTCAGGCTTTGGTCCAGCTTTGGGATTCTTCGTGGGAGCGACAACTTGCTTGTCATTCTACTTGAAGTTCCCTTTCTTTCCCTTTGCCCTTTTCTTGAAACTAGTGGTCTTGTCAATCATCAACACTTGATGCTCTTTTCTTGATTTCTACCTTCGTCGATTTCAGCATCACGAAGAGCTTGGGAATTACTTTCGTCATCCCTTGCATATTATAGTTCATCACGAAGTTCTACTAACTTGGTGATGGTGACTAGACAATTCTGTCAATCACTATCTTATCTGGAAGATTAACTCCCACTTGATTCAAGCGATTGAAGTACCCAGACAATCTGGCACATGCTCACTAGTTGAGCGATTCTCCTCCATCTTTTAGCTATAGAACTTGTTGGAGACTTCATATCTCTCAACTCGGGTATTTGCTGAAATATTAACTTTAATTCCTGGAACATCTCATATGGTTCATGATGTTCAAAACATCTTTGAAGTCCCGATTCTAAGTCGTCAAGCATGGTGCACTAAACTATCAAGTAGTCATCATATTGAGCTAGCCAAACGTTCATAACGTCTGCATCTGCTCCTGCAATAGGTCTGTCACCTAGCGGTGCATTAAGGACATAATTCTTCTGTGCAGCAATGAGGATAAACCTCAGATCACGGATCCAATCCGCATCATTGCTACTAACATCTTTCAACACAATTTTCTCTAGGAACATATCAAAATAAACATATGAAAGCAACAACGCAAGCTATTGATCTACAACATAATTTGCAAAATTCTACCAGGACTAAGTTCATGATAAATTTAAGTTCAATTAATCATATTACTTAAGAACTCCCACTTAGACAGACATCTCTCTAGTCATCTAAGTGATCACGTGATCCAAATCAACTAAACCATGTCTGATCATCACGTGAGATGGAGTAGTTTCAATGGTGAACATCACTATGTTGATCATATCTACTATATGATTCACGTTCGACCTTTCGGTCTCCGTGTTCCGAGGCCATATCTGTATATGCTAGGCTCGTCAAGTTTAACCCGAGTATTCCGTGTGTGCAACTGTTTTGCACCCGTTGTATTTGAACGTAGAGCCTATCACACCCGATCATCACGTGGTGTCTCAGCACGAAGAACTTTCACAATGGTGCATACTCAGGGAGAACACTTCTTGATAATTAGTGAGAGATCATCTTAAAATGCTACCGTCAATCAAAGCAAGATAAGATGCATAAAGGATAAACATCACATGCAATCAATATAAGTGATATGATATGGCCATCATCATCTTGTGCTTGTGATCTCCATCTTCGAAGCACTGTCGTGATCACCATCATCACCGGCGCGACACCTTGATCTCCATCGTAGCATCATTGTCGTTACGCCATCTATTGCTTCTACGACTATCGCTACCGCTTAGTGATAAAGTAAAGCAATTACAGGGCGTTTGCATTTCATACAATAAAGCGACAACCATATGGCTCCTGCCAGTTGCCGATAACTTCGGTTACAAAACATGATCATCTCATACAATAAAATATAGCATCACGTCTTGACCATATCACATCACAACATGCCCTGCAAAAACAAGTTAGACGTCCTCTACTTTGTTGTTGCAAATTTTACGTGGCTGCTACAGGCTTAGCAAGAACCGTTCTTACCTACGCATCAAAACCACAACGATAGTTCGTCAAGTTAGTGCTGTTTTAACCTTCGCAAGGACCGGGCGTAGCCACACTCGATTCAGCTAAAGTGAGAGAGACAGACACCCGCCAGCCACCTTTAAGCACAAGTGCTCGTAACGGTGAAACCAGTCTCGCGTAAGCGTACGCGTCATGTCGGTCCGGGCCGCTTCATCTCACAATACCGCCGAACCAAAGTATGACATGCTGGTAAGCAGTATGACTTGTATCGCCCACAACTCACTTGTGTTCTACTCGTGCATATAACATCAACGCATAAGACCTAGGCTCTGATGCCACTGTTGGGGAACGTAGTAATTTCAAAAAAATTCCTACGTACACGCAAGATCATGGTGATGGCATAGCAACGAGAGGGGAGAGTGTTGTCCACGTACCCTCGTAGACCGTAAGCGGAAGCGTTATGACAACGCGGTTGATGTAGTCGTACGTCTTCACGATCCGACCGATCCAAGCACCGAATGTATGGCACCTCCGAGTTCAGCACACATTCAGCTCGATGACGATCCCCGGGCTCCGATCCAGCAAAGCTTCGGGGATGAGTTTCGTCAGCACGATGGCGTGGTGACGATGATGATGCTCTACCGGCGCAGGGCTTCACCTAAACTCCGCGACGATATGACCGAGGTGGAATATGGTGGAAGGGGGCACCGCACATGGCTAAAGAACGATCCGTAGATCAACTTGTGTGTCTATGGGGTGCCCCTTGCCTCAGTATATAAAGGATGGAGGAGGAGGAGGCCGGCCAAGGCAATAGGTGCGGCCAGGATGTGGAGTCCTACTAGGACTCCAAGTCCTAGTAGGAGTCCACCAAGAGGGGAGGAAGGGAGAAGGAAGTGGAGGAGAAGGAAAGGTGGCCGGCCCCCTTTTCCATAGTCCAATTCGGACTAGAGGGGAGGGGGGCGCAGCAGCCCCTTGGCCCTTTCTCCTCTTCCCACTAAAGCCCATCAAGGCCCATTGCTTCTCCCGTAACTACCTGGTACTCCGAAAAATACCCGAATCACTCGGAACCTTTCCGAACTCCGAATATAGTCGTCCAATATATCGATCTTTACGTCTCGACCATTTCGAGACTCCTCGTCATGTCCCCGATCTCATCCGGGACTCCGAACTCCTTCGGTACATCAAAAACTCATAAACTCATAATATAACTGTCATCGAAACCTTAAGCGTGCGGACCCTACGGGTTCGAGAACTATGTAGACATGACCTAGAACTATTCTTGGTCAATAACCAATAGCGGAACCTGGATACCCATATTGGCTGCTACATATTCTACGAAGATCTTTATCGGTCAAACCGCATAACAACATACTTTGTTCCCTTTGTCATCGGTATGTTACTTGCCCGAGATTCGATCGTCGGTATCCAATACCTAGTTCAATCTCGTTACCGGCAAGTCTCTTTACTCGTCCTGTAACACATCATCTTATAACTAACTCATTAGTTACAATGCTTGCAAGGCTTAGGTGATGAGTATTACCGAGTGGGCCCAGAGATACCTCTCCGACAATCGGAGTGACAAAACCTAATCTCGAAATACGCCAACTCAACATGTACCTTCGGAGACACCTGTAGTACTCCTTTATAATCACCCAGTTACGATTGTGACGTTTGGTAGTACCCAAAGTGTTCCTCCGGTAAACGGGAGTTGCATAATCTCATAGCTACAGGAACATGTATAAGTCATGAAGAAAGCAATAGCAATATATTAAACGATCAAGTGCTAGGCTAACGGAATGGGTCATGTCAATCACATCATTCTCCTAATGATGTGATCCCATTAATGAAATGACAATTCTTTTGTCCATGGCTAGGAAACATAACCATCTTTGATAAAAGAGCTAGTCAAGTAGAGGCATACTAGTGACACTATGTTTGTCTATGTATTCACACATGTATTATGTTTCCGGTTAATACAATTCTAGCATGAATAATAAACATTTATCATGATATAAGGAAATAAATAATAACTTTATTATTGCCTCTAGGGCATATTTCCTTCAGGTGGGGGGCGCGCCCACCCCTACTGGGCGCGCCCCCTGCCTCGTGGGCCCCCTGGTAACCCTCCGGTGCCCATCTTTTGCTATATGAAGTCTTTTACCCTGGAAAAAAAATCATAAGCAAGCTTACGGGACAAAACTCCGCCACCATGAGGCAGAACCTTGGCGGAACCAATCTAGGGCTCCGGCGGAGCTATTTTGCCGGGGAAACTTCCCTCCGGGAGGGGGAAATCATCACTATCGTCATCACCAATGATCCTCTCATCGGGAGGGGCTTAATTTCCATCAACATCTTCACCAGCACCATCTCCTCTCAAACCCTAGTTCATCTCTTGTATCCAATCTTTGTATCCAAACCTCAGATTGGTACCTGTGGGTTGCTAGTAGTGTTGATTACTCCTTGAAGTTGATGCTAGTTGATTTATTTGGTGGAAGATCATATGTTCAGATCCTTAATGCATATTAATACCCCTCTCATTATGAACATGAATATGCTTTGTGAGTAGTTACGTTTGTTCCTGAGGACATGGGTGAAGTCTTGCTATTAGTAGTCATGTGAATTTGGTATTCGTTCGATATTTTGATTAGATGTATGTTGTCTCTCCTTTAGTGGTGTTATGTGAATGTCGACTACATGAAACTTCACCATTATTTGGGCCTAGAGGAAGGCACTGGGAAGTAATAAGTAGATGATGGGTTGCTACAGTGACAGCAGCTTAAACCCTAGTTTATGCGTTGCTTCGTAAGGGGCTGATTTGGATCCATATGTCTCATGATGTGGTTAGGTTTACCTTAATACTTCTTTTGTAGTTGCGGATGCTTGCAATAGGGGTTAATCATAAGTGGGATTCTTGTCCAAGAAAGGACAGCACCCAAGCACCGGTCCACCCAAATATCAAATTATCAAAGTAACGAACACGAATCATATGAGCGTGATGAAAACTAGCTTGACGATAGTTCCCATGTGTCCTCGGGAGCGCTTTTCTCATTATAAAAATTTGTCCAGGCTTGTCCTTTGCTACAAAAAGGATTGGGCCACCTTGCTGCACTTTATTTACTTTCATTGCTTGTTACACGTTACAAATTATCCTATCACAAAACTATCTGTTACCTACAATTTCAGTGCTTGCAAAGAATACCTTACTGAAAACCGCTTGTCATTTCCTTCTGCTCCTCGTTGGGTTCGACACTCTTACTTATCGAAAGGACTACGATAGATCCCCTATACTTCTGGGTCACCAAGTAGCAGGAATAATTTCTGGCACCATTGCCGGGGAGGATCTACATCAAGCCTACCAAGTACCTATCATAAACTGTCATCTCTTGCATTTACTTTATTTTCCATTTGCCTCTCATTTTCCTCCCCCCCACTTCTAAAATGTTTTCAAAAAACATAAAATTATTTGCCTTCTTTTCGTTTGCCTTTATGTCTTATTTGGTTTGTTTACTTGTTTGCTTGCCATTATTGTCTGTTCATTGCAAATCAGAAGATAAAAGTTTATGGATCCTCACCCACTTGCTAATCTTTTTAAAATATACAATTATGATGAACCAATTGCTAGTGAGTTGAGTGCACTAGATTATCTTTATGAAGTTTTGCTTGAAATTCGTGAATCTAAAAATTGTGATTAAGTGTTAAAATTAGAAATTTATAAACTGATTCAGGATATCTCCTAAAATGAAAAGCATAATTGCAATGATGTTATTGTAAATTCTATGAATGTCAGTTGTGCTAATGATATGCAAAACCCCAAGATTGGGGATGCTAATTTTGCTATGTCCACTACTTGTTCTAATGATCATGGTTGGGTTGATTCTTCTTATGAACTTGAAAATTTATTTAAGCCCCATGATGAATATGAGATTGAAATAGTTTTTGCAATACTATTGAAAGTGGGTTTGAAAGAGTTTCAACTTTAGGTAATAATGATCCCACTACTTTGGAGATTGATCAATCTTATGAAATTTTTGATAAAAGTGGGCTTGGAGAAGTCATGACTTTATTTGATGATAATCCCACTATTTTGGAAGAGTTTCAACTTTGCGTTCATGTGGAACAACTATAGAATATGTTATGTGATAGATATATTGTTGAATTTGAATATGATCTCACATGCAATTATTATGAGAGAGGAAAATATGGTTGTAGAAACCTTCATGTTACTAAATTAGCTCTCTTCATGTTGATATTGCTTTTCTTGTTGATTTGTTTGGTTATAAAATGCCTATGCATAGGAAGTATGTTAGACTTAAATGTGATTTTCACATGCTATATGATGCTCTCTTTGTGCACTGGTACAATGAGGTGCTATACAAACGGTTTTTAACCCCTTTCCACAACGACGTTCTGAACTGTCGCCTAGTAAGTGACTGCGATAGGGGGGGTCCTTCCCACACGACCCACAAACCATCGGGGATATGCCCTCCTGGCACACACACTCGGCAAAATGAGGTCGTGTGCGACCGGCGAGCGATCAAATACGGTTATATGTACAGTAGTGCTAAAAAGTACAATTATACAGGCAAAATCGTTTCTGGTCGTAAGTACATCCCACACAGTCAGTCCCCGCTAAACGTTTCCATTCATATATACATCCCACACAGTCGCTCCAAGGAAAACATTTCCATTTGCAGGTACATGAAACACAATTTTCCCCATTAAATCGTTTGTGATAGTGTTTCCATTGCACACGATATTAACAATTTTATCATTTGCGTTACTGAATGCATCACATACGATGTGTACAAGAAATGGTGTGACAAAGGTTGTCCATCACACACACTTTTTATGTGATAAACATTTGCGCAAGGTGGCCTAACGCAAACAGTTTTCAAGAGGATGTCGTGTGTGCTTGTTCATTGATCCAACACGGTTTATTCCTAGAAACTGTATGCGTTGCCTGAGGTCATCGCCCACGGTGTTTTCACAATAACCGTTTGCAATAGAAAACCCCAATTAGAAGGCTAATTGGTCATTAGCAGGCTAATTGCCCTATTATTAATAATCCATTTATTAATCTAATTGACATTTCATATTAAGCACACAATATATTTCATTTCCATATTAAGGAAGCAGGATTTCATAATTGAAATAGATTAGAGTACAACATCATATAGCTTCAGCACTCATCTACCCCATTACACAACTGCACCAGCACCAAGTTTCACATGCAACATCTACAACCTTTCGAAATTAGCATCATAGACGGAACATAGATAGATGAATCTCATCTGGAAAACTGCTAAAGCAGAAGGCGAATATTGAGCCTTCATTGATGTTGAAGGTCTTTGCAACTTTAAGCCAGTGCCTATGGATGATTGACCGTCCATCCTTCGTCCTCTTCAGGAACACGTCAATATTGAACCTTGGGTGTTGTATGAAAACCTTCCTCGCCTCCTGACCATACATGTGGTTTGAGAGGTAATCATCAGTGAACTACTTTGGAAAGGCCTGAAAACAAGGATATACATAAATATCTTCTCCAGATTGGAAGGAATTAAAAAGACAAGGTATAATAGTTAGTACCATCTCGTAGTGAACTGTTATCTTCTTCATTGTACAGACAAAGATCTTGTTGTTTTTTGTCGCTAATTTCTTTATTGTAGTGAACTGAGTGTCTTGACTTGACTGATATTAATGGACAACTCATTTCCACATATGCAAAAATGGTCAAACAGTGGGTCAAAACCTCTGACAGCAGGACCTACATGTGCAAGACCAAATTGTTAAAAATCTAATATTTAAAAACAAGAAGTGGAAATGTGTGTTATTAACCGCAATAGGCCTAATATTTAAAAACAAGCAAACACAGTCATTCAAACTTGTATTGTGCAGGTCTAAGTACACTAGTTATTGGCCCTGTTTGGATCCATTGGTTAGAGTTAGTTTGAGCTAGTTTGGGATCTAATAGCCCTAAAGTATCCAAACATGAGGGCTAGTTTGAGATAGTTGTGTCAAACCCACCCAAAACAACTATCCCACCCAAGAGGTGCTTATTGGGGCTAGTTCTCCTAGTGCATTTATTGTCAATCTAACACTGTCATCCAAACACCTCTTTGGATAGAGTTAGTTTAGGGTTAGTCATTGTTGAGTATCATTGCTATTTAGGAAACGTAGGATAGCGTAGGATTTATTCCACCTTGACTTGTACTCCAAGATGACCATGTACTCCTATATATATGCCCACGAGGCTCAAGAAATACAATCAACTATTCCACCAGTCTCTCTCTCTCTCCCTTTTAACTGTCATGAGCTAGAAACTAACTCTAACCTCTAGCTAAGTTAGAGTATCCAAATAGTGCCATTGTTAAATCAAATGGAAAGGCATGTTCAATACTCCCTCCGATCCTTTTTACTTTGCATAGAAGAATTGTCTGAAGTCAAACTTCATAAAGTTTGACCTTATTTATATGAAAAAAATATCAACATCTAGCATGCTAAAGTTATACAATATAAAAATTTAAGTCATGACACATGTACTGATATTTATTTCATATTGTGAATGTTTGTATTTTATTCTATAAAGTTGGTCAAACTTTAAGAGGCTTGACTTTAGACAAATCTTATATGCGAACTAAAAAGATTCGGAGGGAGTACAACATGCTTAACAGCAACCAAATATAGTCATTCATAGAGCTATTGTTTAATTTGGTATTTATGAAATTGAACTACACAGTTCATACTAGCACATATAGAACATCACACTGTTAATAGCTGAAATAAACAAGGCATACTACGAACAATCAAAGATGGTGATTGAAAATGGACATATGCTAACTACAAACAACCGAACAACCATAAACCGTAGAAATAAACAAGGCGTAATGCAAACAACCCAATATAGCAATAAATACTGGACAAGTTATCACTACAAAAGGGGTTCGAGAAAACAAATCATGGGTTTCCTTACTTGTCATAGATTGGCTCCTCCTCGTGGTCGCCATTGATGAGGTTTGACTTGCCAGCTGAGGATCCCAGGCCAGCGTCCCAGAACATGTGCTTCAGAAATGACAAAAGGGGATCCATGGCGATGAAGGATGGCAAATTGTTCATAACGAGCCGAAGGAGATCAGCGGCAGGGCCATCGATGAGATCGAAGGTTGTCGCACCCAATGGGTTGGGGGTGGGCAACTTAACCTATGACATAACCCGCGTCAAGCCGTCAGTGTCGACGACCTCGATGTCGTAGCCAGTTTCCGCGACATGCCAGAATACACTAGCCCGCTGATTGAAAGGCTCAATCCAGGTCCAATCATCGTTGTTAGCTTCCTCGGCGGCCACCTCACCGACGTCGGGCGAAGAGGCCGTGGTAAAGCTCTTTTGGGCCATTCGCTCCTTGATCTCCCCGGGAAGTGTAGCTGGGCTTAGGCTGTGACGCTCTAGAGTGGGGGAGGGGGTGGGGATGGGGAGAGTATGTATATCAGTGGGTAAACTGCACGGGCAGACATGCACAGGTTGACGATGGAGGCGGCGTGACGACGGCGGCGGCGACCTAGCTAGGTTTGGAGCGAGGGAGGGGTGGTGTGTATGTGTGTGAGCGGGGGATTTGGGGTGTGTGTTGTTGGGTTTCGTAGTAATTTCAAAAATTTCCTACGCGCACACAGGATCATGTGATGCATAGCAACGAGAGGAGAGTGTTGTCTACGTACCCAACGCAGACCGACTGCGGAAGCGATGACACGACGTAGGGGAAGTAGTCGTACGTCTTCACGATCCAACCGATCAAGTACCGAAACTACGGCACCTCCGAGTTCGAGCACACGTTCAGCTCGATGACGATCCCCGGACTCCGATCCAGCAAAGTGTCGGGGAAGAGTTTCGTCAGCACGACGGCGTGGTGACGATCTTGATGAACTACAGCAGCAGGGCTTCGCCTAAACTCCGCTACAGTATTATCGAGGAATATGGTGGCAGGGGGCACCGCACACGGCTAAGGAATCGATCACGTGGATCAACTTGTGTCAACTTGTGTGTTTAGAGGTGCCCCTGCCTCAGTATATAAAGGAGCCAAGGGGGGAGGATGCGCCGGCCAGGAGGAGGTGGCGCAGGAGGAGTCCTACTCCTACCGGGAGTAGGACTCCCCCCCCCCAATCCTATTCCAACTAGGATTCCCAAGGGGGAAAGAGGGAGAGGGGTGGCCGGCCACCTCTCCTAGTCCTAATAGGACTAGGGGAAGGGGGGAGGCGCGCAGCCCCCTTGGGCTGCCCCTTTCTCCTTTCCACTAAGGCCCATGAAGGCCCATATGGTTCCCGGGGGGTTCCGGTAACCTCCCGGTAACCCGGTAAAATCCCGATTTCACCCGGAACACTTCCGATGTCCAAACATAGACTTCCAATATATCAATCTTTATGTCTCGACCATTTCGAGACTCCTCGTCATGTCCGTGATCACATCCGGGACTCCGAACAACCTTCGGTACATCAAAATGCATAAACTCATAATATAACTGTCATCGTAACCTTAAGCGTGCGGACCCTACGGGTTCGAGAACAATGTAGACATGACCGAGACACGTCTCCGGTCAATAACCAATAGCGGGACCTGGATGCCCATATTGGCTCCTACATATTCTACGAAGATCTTTATCGGTCAGACCGCATAACAACATACGTTGTTCCCTTTGTCATCGGTATGTTACTTGCCCGAGATTCGATCGTCGGTATCCAATACTTAGTTCAATCTCGTTACCGGCAAGTCTCTTTACTCGTTCCGTAATACATCATCTCACAACTAACATATTAGTTGTAATGCTTGCAAGGCTTATGTGATGTGTATTACTGTGAGGGCCCAGAGATACCTCTCCGACAATCGGAGTGACAAATCCTAATCTCGAAATACGCCAACCCAACATCTACCTTTGGAGACACCTGTAATGCTCCTTTATAATCACCCAGTTACGTTGTGACGTTTGGTAGCACCCAAAGTGTTCCTCCGGCAAACGGGAGTTGCATAATCTCATAGTCATAGGAACATGTATAAGTCATGAAGAAAGCAATAGCAACATACTAAACGATCAGGTGCTAAGCTAATGGAATGGGTCATGTCAATCAGATCATTCAACTAATGATGTGACCTCGTTAATCAAATAACAACTCATTGTTCATGGTCAGGAAACATAACCATCTTTGATTAACGAGCTAGTCAAGTAGAGGCATACTAGTGACACTCTGTTTGTCTATGTATTCACACATGTATTATGCTTCCGGTTAATACAATTCTAGCATGAATAATAAACATTTATCATGATATAAGGAAATAAATGATAACTTTATTATTGCCTCTAGGGCATATTTCCTTCAGTCTCCCACTTGCACTAGAGTCAATAATCTAGTTCACATCGCCATGTGATTTAACAGCAATAGTTCACATCACCATGTGATTAACACCCATAGTTCACATCGCTATGTGACCAACACCCAAAGGGTTTACTAGATTCAGTAATCTAGTTCACATCGCTATGTGATTAACACCCAAGGAGTACTAAGGTGTGATCATGTTTTGCTTGTGAGAGAATCTTAGTCAACGGGTCTGCCACATTCAGATCCTCATGTATTTTGCAAATTTCTATGTCAACAATGCTCTGCATGGAGCTACTCTAGCTAATTGCTCCCACTTTCAATATGTGTCTAGATCGAGACTTAGAGTCATCTAGATTAGTGTCAAACTTGCATCGGCGTAACCCTTTACGATGAACCTTTTTCCATAATCGAGAAACATATCCTTATTCCACTAAGGACAATTTTGACCGCTCTCCAGTGATCTACTCCTAGATCACTATTGTACTCCCTTGCCAAACTCAGTGGTATGGCATACAATAGATCTGGTATACAGCATGGCATACTTATAGAACCTATGACTGAGGCATAGGGAATGACTTTCATTCTCTTTCTATTTTCTGCCGTGGTCGGGCTTTGAGTCTTACTCAACTTCACACCTTGCAACACAGGCAAGAACTCCTTCTTTGACTGTTCCATTTTGAACTATTTCAAAAATTTATCAAGGTATGTATTCATTGAAAAATCTTATCAAGCGTCTTCATCTATCTATATAGATCTTGATGCTCAATGTGTAAGCAGCTTCACCAAGGTCTTTCTTTGAAAAACTTTTATTCAAGTATCCTTTCATGCTTTGCAGAATAATTCTACATTATTTCCGATCAACAATATGTCATTCACATATACTTATTAGAAATGTTGTAGTGCTCCCACTCACTTTCTTGTAAATACAGGCTTCACCGTAAGTCTGTACAAAAACTATATGCTTTGATCAACTTATCAAAGCGTATATTCCAACTCCGAGATTCTTGCACCAGTCCATAAATGGATCGCTGGAGCTTGCACACTTTGTTAGCTCCCTTTGGATCGACAAAACCTTCCGGTTGCATCATATACAACTCTTCTTCCAGAAATCCATTCAGGAATGCAGTTTTGACATCCATCTGCCAAATTTCATAATCATAAAATGCGGCAATTGCTAACATGATTCGGACAGACTTTTAAGCATCGATACGAGTAAGAAAATCTCATCGTATTCAACACCTTGAACTTTGTCAAAAACCTTTTTCGACAAGTCTAGCTTTGTAGATAGTAACACTACTATCAACGTCCGTCTTCCTCTTGAAGGTCCATTTATTCTTAATGACTCACCGATCATCGGGCAAGTCAATCAAAGTCTACACTTTGTTCTCATACATGGATCATATCTCAGATTTCATGGCCTCAAGCCATTTCGTGGAATCTGGGCTCATCATTGCTTCCTCATAGTTCGTAGGTTCATCATGGTCTAGTAACATGACTTCCAGAACATGATTACCGTACCACTCTGGTGCGGATCTTACTCTGGAAGACCTACGAGGTTTGGTAGTAACTTGATCTGAAGTTTGATGATCATCATCATTAACTTCCTCACTTATTGGTGTAGGAATCACTGGAACTGATTTCTGTGATGAACTACTTTCCAATAAGGGAGAAGGTATAATTACCTCATCAAGTTCTACTCTCCTCCCACTCACTTCTTTCGAGAGAAACTCCTTCTCTGGAAAGGATCCATTTTAGCAACGAATGTCTTGCCTTCGGATCTGTGATAGAAGGTGTACCCAACAATTTCCTTTGGGTATTCTATGAAGACGCACTTCTCTGATTTGGGTTCGAGCTTATCAGGATGAAACTTTTTCACATAAGCATCGCAGCCCCAAACTTTAAGAAACAACAGCTTAGGTTTACTGCTAAACCATAGTTCATACAGTGTCGTCTCAACGGATTTAGATGGTGCACTATTTTAAAACGTGAATGCAGCTGTCTCTAATGCATAACCCCAAAAACGAT
The DNA here is from genome assembly GCF_018294505.1 of Triticum aestivum. Lineage (NCBI taxonomy): Eukaryota > Viridiplantae > Streptophyta > Magnoliopsida > Poales > Poaceae > Triticum > Triticum aestivum. The sequence goes on along the minus strand of NC_057795.1, from coordinate 434,536,813 downwards.
AGTGGTAAAGAGATATCATAGATCGCACCATATCAAATAAAGTGCGGTTACGACGTTCGGACACACCATAACGATGTGGTGTTCCAGGTGGCGTGAGCTGTGAAACTATTCCACATTGTTTTAATTGAAGACCAAACTCGTAACTCAAATATTTGTCTCCGCGATCAGATCGCAGAAACTTTATTTTCTTGTTACGATGATTTTTCCACTTCACTCTGAAATTCTTTGAACCTTTCAACTATTTCAGACTTATGTTTCATCAAGTAGATATACCCATATCTGCTCAAATCATCTTGTGAAGGTCAGAAAACAACGATGCTTGCCACGAGCATCAGCACTCATTGGATCGCATACATCGGTATGTATTATTTCCAATAAGTCAGTAGCTCGTTCCATTGTTCCGGAGAACGGAGTTTTAGTCATCTTGCCCAAAAGGCACAGTTCGCAAGCATCAAATGATTCATAATCAAGTGATTCCAAAATTCCATCAGTATGGAGTTTCTTCATGCGCTTTACACCAATATGACCTAAACGGCAGTGCTACAAACAAGTTGCACTTATCATTATTAACTTTGCATCTTTTGGTTTCAATATTATGATTATGTGTATCACTACGATCGAGATCCAACAAACTATTTTCATTGGGTGTGTAACCATATAAGGTTCTATTCATGTAAACAGAACAACAATTTATTCTCTTACTTAAATGAATAATCGTATTACAATAAACATGATCAAATCATATTCATGCTCAACGCAAACACCAAATAACACTTATTTAGGTTCAACACTAATCCCGAAAGTATAGGGAGTGTGTGACGATGATCATATCAATCTTGGAACCACTTCCAACACACATCGTCACTTCACCCTTAACTAGTCTCTGTTTATTCTGCAACTCCCGTTTCGAGTTACTAATCTTAGCAACTGAACTAGTATCAAATACTGAGGGTTTGCGATAAACACTAGTAAAGTACACATCAATAACATGTATATCAAATATACTTATGTTCACTTTGCCATCCTTCGTATCCGCCAATCACTTGGGGTAGATCCGCTTCCAGTGACCAGTCCCTTTGCAGTAGAAACACTTAGTCTCAGGCTTAGGATCAGACTTGGGCTTCTTCACTTGAGCAGCAACTTGCTTGCTGTTCTTCTTGAAGTTCCCCTTCTTCCTTCTGCCCCTTTTCTTGAAACTAGTGGTCTTGTCTACCATCAACACTTGATGTTTTTCTCGATTTCTACCTTCGTCAATTTCCGCATTACGAAGAGCTTGGGAATCGTTTCCGTTATCCCTTGCATGTCATAGTTCATCACGAAGTTCTACTAACTTGGTGATGGTGACTAGAGAATTCTGTCAATCACTATCTTATCTGGAAGATTAACTCCCACTTGATTCAAGCGATTGTAGTACTCAGACAATCTGAGCACATGCTCACTAGTTGAGCGATTCTCCTCCATCTTTTAGCTATAGAACTTGTTGGAGACTTCATATCTCTCAACTCAGGTATTTGCTTGAAATATTAGCTTCAACTCCTGGAACATCTCATATGGTCCATGACATTCAAAACGTCTTTGAAGTCCCGATTCTAAACCGTTAAGCATGGTGCACTTAAACTATCAAGTAGTCATCATATTGAGCTAGCCAAACGTTCATAACGTCTGCATTTGCTCCTGCAATAGGTCCGTCACCTAGCGGTGCATTAAGGACATAATTCTTCTGTGCAGCAATGAGGATTTAACCTCAGATCACGGATCAAATCCGCAACATTGCTACTAACATTTTTCAACACAATTTTCTCTAGGAACATATCAAAATAAACACAGGGAAGCAACAACGCGAGCTATTGATCTACAACATGATTTGCAAAATACTACCAGGACTAAGTTCATGATAAATTTAAGTTCAATTTAATCATATTACTAAAGAACTCCCACTTAGATAGACATCCCTCTAATCCTCTAAGTGATCACGTGATCCAAATCAACTAAACCATGTCCGATCATCACGTGAGATGTAGTTTCATCGGTGAACATCATTATGTTGATCATATCTACTATATGATTCACGCTCGACCTTTCGGTCTCCGTGTTCCGAGGCCATATCTGCATATGCTAGGCTCGTCAAGTTTAACCTGAGTATTCTGCGTGTGCAAAAACTGGCTTGCACCCGTTGTAGATGGACGTAGAGCTTATCACACCCGATCATCACGTGGTGTCTGGGCACGACGAACTTTGGCAACGGTGCATACTCAGGGAGAACACTTCTTGATAATTTAATGAGAGATCATCTTATAATGCTACCGTCAATCAAAGCAAGATAAGATGCATAAAAAGATAAACATCACATGCAATCAATATAAGTGATATGATATGGCCATCATCATCTCGTGCTTGTGATCTCCATCTCCGAAGCACGGTCATGATCACCATCGTCACCGGCGCGACACCTTGATCTCCATCGTAGCATCGTTGTCGTCTCGCCAATCTTATGCTTCCACGACTATCACTACCGTTTAGTAATAAAGTAAAGCATTACATCGCGATTGCATTGCATACAATAAAGCGACAACCATATGGCTCCTGCCAGTTGCCGATAACTCGGTTACAAAACATGATCATCTCATACAATAAAATTCAGCATCATGCCTTGACCATATCACATCACAACATGCCCTGCAAAAACAAGTTAGACGTCCTCTACTTTGTTGTTGCATGTTTTACGTGGCTGCTACGGGCTTAAGTAAGAACCAATCTCACATACGCATCAAAACCACAACGATAGTTTGTCAAATAGACTCCGTTTTAACCTTCTCAAGGACCGGGCGTAGCCATACTTGGTTCAACTAAAGTTGGAGAGACAGTCGCCCGCAAGCCATCTATGTGCAAAGCACGTCGAGGGAACCGGTCTCGCGTAAGCGTACGCGTAAGGTTGGTCCGGGTCGTCTCGTCCAACAATACCGCCGAAACAAAGTATGACATGCTGGTAGGCAGTATGACTTGTATCGTCCACAACTCACTTGTGTTCTACTCGTGCATATAACATCAACATCAATAACCTAGGCTCTGATACCACTGTTGGGTTTCGTAGTAATTTCAAAAAATTTCCTACGCGCACACAGGATCATGTGATGCATAGCAACGAGAGGAGAGTGTTGTCTACGTACCCAACGCAGACCGACTGCGGAAGCGATGACACGACGTAGAGGAAGTAGTCGTACGTCTTCACGATCCAACCGATCAAGTACCGAAACTACGGCACCTCCGAGTTCGAGCACACATTCAGCTCGATGACGATCCCCGGACTCCGATCCAGCAAAGTGTCGGGGAAGAGTTTCGTCAGCACGACGGCGTGGTGACGATCTTGATGAACTACAGCAGCAGGGCTTCGCCTAAACTCTGCTACAGTATTATCGAGGAATATGGTGGCAGGGGGCACCGCACACGGCTAAGGAATCGATCACGTGGATCAACTTGTGTCAACTTGTGTGTTTAGAGGTGCCCCTGCCTCAGTATATAAAGGAGCCAAGGGGGGGAGGAGGCGCCGGCCAGGAGGAGGTGGTGCAGGAGGAGTCCTACTCCTACCGGGAGTAGGACTCCCCCCCCCCCCCAATCCTATTCCAACTAGGATTCCCAAGGGGGAAAGAGGGAGAGGGGTGGCCGGCCACCTCTCCTAGTCCTAATAGGACTAGGGGAAGGGGGGAGGCGCGCAGCCCCCTTGGGCTGCCCCTTTCTCCTTTCCACTAAGGCCCATGAAGGCCCATATGGTTCCCGGGGGGTTCCAGTAACCTCCCGGTAACCCGGTAAAATCCCGATTTCACCCGGAACACTTCCGATGTCCAAACATAGACTTCCAATATATCAATCTTTATGTCTCGACCATTTCGAGACTCCTCGTCATGTCCGTGATCACATCCGGGACTCCGAACAACCTTCGGTACATCAAAATGCATAAACTCATAATATAACTGTCATCGTAACCTTAAGCGTGCGGCCCTACGGGTTCGAGAACAATGTAGACATGACCGAGACATGTCTCCGGTCAATAACCAATAGCGGGACCTGGATGCCCATATTGGCTCCTACATATTCTACGAAGATCTTTATCGGTCAGACCGCATAACAACATACGTTGTTCCCTTTGTCATCGGTATGTTACTTGCCCGAGATTCGATCGTCGGTATCCAATACCTAGTTCAATCTCGTTACCGGCAAGTCTCTTTACTCGTTCCGTAATACATCATCTCACAACTAACATATTAGTTGTAATGCTTGCAAGGCTTATGTGATGTGTATTACCGAGAGGGCCCAGAGATACCTCTCCGACAATCGGAGTGACAAATCCTAATCTCGAAATACGCCAACCCAACATCTACCTTTGGAGACACCTGTAATGCTCCTTTATAATCATCCAGTTACGTTGTGACGTTTGGTAGCACCCAAAGTGTTCCTCCGGCAAACGGGAGTTGCATAATCTCATAGTCATAGGAACATGTATAAGTCATGAAGAAAGCAATAGCAACATACTAAACGATCAGGTGCTAAGCTAATGGAATGGGTCATGTCAATCAGATCATTCAACTAATGATGTGACCTCGTTAATCAAATAACAACTCATTGTTCATGGTCAGGAAACATAACCATCTTTGATTAACGAGCTAGTCAAGTAGAGGCATACTAGTGACACTCTGTTTGTCTATGTATTCACACATGTATTATGTTTTCGGTTAATACAATTCTAGCATGAATAATAAACATTTATCATGATATAAGGAAATAAATAATAACTTTATTATTGCCTCTAGGGCATATTTCCTTCATGTGTGTGGAGGGGGTCCAAGGTGGTGCTTGAGGAAATGTCGTGGGTACTGAAAATTTTAATAGGTGGGAGTAAAATGTCGGGACTACCGAAATTTTGGATCAAGGGATTGAAGCAGAGCGGGGCGGGATTAAAGAACATCACACACGGTTAAAACATAACGATCGTGTGCTATCAAAGAGAAAAATACCCCAACCAACACTACAAAAAAAAGACACATCTGTGACATTTTGGGCTGAACAATTTTTTTCTGCCATGCTTATGACACTTCTATGATGATAATTGTGACAAAACCCGATATCATCATAGATGTGGTGGGCTCCTACTTCTATGACAAAAAATCATGACAGAAAATAGGCTTTTCGTCCTAGGCGGGCCGGAGACGCAGCTGCATGACATTTTTTTGCCCGCCCATGGCGGAAAAAACCGTGGTAGAAGCGAGGGCGAGGAAAATTTCGGGAAGTTCCCGGTTACGGTGGGTGGTCGGGGGCCGAGCGATGCGCGTTTCTCTCATACACGTACGCGCATGGGTGCGAGGCGTTGGGCTCTTATTGAACCCGAGCGAGGCGTTCGCCTAACTGAACCCGAACGATTGCACTGCAGGCTACGCGTTACTGAACCCGAGCGATCGATCGATGGCTGTTAACTGAACCCAATCGAGTGATTCCCTCGCTACTGCTGCTAACTGAAGACGATCGATACTGCCTCTAGATGA
>NC_057795.1:434525437-434531098 GCF_018294505.1 Triticum aestivum | reverse complement strand
TGGTGGGGGGTCGGATGAACATGACCCCATGGTGTTGCCGCTGGATGAACAGGACCCCGACCGATCGAACCGGTTGGGCATGGATGAAAAGGACCCCGTGGAGGGCTGGATGAACAGGACCCCGTGGAGGGAAGGTTGAACAGTAGCAGGTGGAGGACTAGATGAACAGTAGCCCATGGAGGGGTGGTTGAACAGGACCCTGTGGAGAGGGCTGGTTGAACCGTAGCCGGTGAGGAGCACGCGGTGGAGGCTGGATGAACAGGAGCCCGTGGATGAACAATCGCAGGTGGAGGCTAGAGGAGGTCGATGGTGGGTGAACAGTAGACCGTGGGGGCTAGAGGAGGTCGATGGTGGAGATGAACAGTATCCCATGGAGTCTCGTTTTGCAGTACACCACACCCCTCCTGATGAACAGGACCCCCGTTTTGACCGTAGCGCTCCAACACAAGTCTGTTTCCTCCATTTTGCGCTACGCCACACCCCTCCCGATCAAAAGGACCCCGTTTCGACCGTAGGAGGTCCAACAGAAGTCTGTTTCCTCCGTTTTGCGGTACGCCAGACCCCTCCCGATGAACAGGATCCCATTTCGACCGTGGCCGGTCGAACACAAGGCTGTTTCCTCTGTTCTGCAATATGCCATGCCTCGTTTCCATCGGCTGTTCTGTCCAAGCCGGTTGGCTCCCGATCAACAACACGCGTTCCGTTGCCTCCCGATGAACACGACGCATTCTGTTGCCTCCACATGAACACGACGACGATGCAGTTTCTCCGTTCCGACCCAGCCAAGTACACGAGCCCTGGCCGTACGTATGCGTGAGTAGGCGTTCGAGACCCCGCCCGTATGTACGTACATGGCGGCATTTTGTTTCTTGCACCCTGGTCATTGTACGTACCTGTACATGCTACGTGCGCGCCTCTACTACGACACGTGCACGCCTCTACTACGACACGTGCGCGCCTCTACATCGACCAGAATGTACGTACATGTTCGCGTCCAAAATGACAACGCTACGTCCACTTCGACCAAGTGGGTCCTGACTGTCAGGTACTTCCTTGTGTGCGAAGATGTAGCTGGTGGGTCCCAGCAGTCAGGGGGCGAATCATTTTTTTCCCGTAATATTAACGCACTTCCTTGCGTGCGAAGATGTAGCTGGTAGGTCCCAGCAGTCAGGGGGGAAACGTTTTTTTTGCAAAATAGGGTGGCCCGTCCGATGGGTCCCTGCTGTCAGGTGGAGGAATCATTATTTTCCGCGTAATAAGGAGGCACTTCCTTGCAACTGCCGTGGACCCAGCTGTCAGCCTCTCCACGTACAGTACTCTTCCGATGGAAGTCGTTCCTTGACCACGTTGACCACGCCTCACCGAGAGCACCAGGGCGGTGGACGATGGCGAGGCCTAGGAAGGGGACGACGCAGAGCCAGGGAAGATGCGGCAGTGGAAGCCCACACGGAGAGGAGTACAAGGGTTCACTGGTTCGGCTGCAGTGTGAGGCTGCCGGCCCCGCAGAATAACATGGGGTGTGGGTGAGGCCTCCGCGGAATCACAGCCGGCCACGGGAGGCAGGAGCACACGGCATGACTGACGCTTGCTTGGGCGGCTGGAGCAAGAAAACCAGAGGTTGAAGAAGCACTACGGCCGTTGGATGGACATCGTACGGTCACTGGAGCTAGAATCGTTCATATTGACTAAGTTGACAAAGCCCTTCGTCCAGGGCCGGTCCTGAGAGTTCGGGGGCCCGGGCCGAAACTAAAACACGGGGCCCTTAACACTATCACAATGTTTCCTTGGAAATATAAAAAGTCATATTTAGTGTCAAGCTTTACTATAAGTATTGGAGTAAATTATAGGTTCAGATGCAAGATTAGATAGATAGGTGAAGGCATGTCCATAAATAGTCTGAACAGAAATTTGCATAAAAATGCGGCGTTCAAAAGTATAGTTTAGTTTCTACACTATGGCTCTATTTGGATCACCATTTTCCTTTGAAATACACTTGTAAAAGATACAAGCCTTGGTCCGTCGTTTCATTTCCGTTCGGAATTTGCTTAGCGGCCAGTAAAATACACATGTAAGTTATACACCTCCGTAATAAATTACATCGAATCCAAGCGCGGCCTAACTAATGTTAATTGTAAGGTTGTTACTCCAAGTATGATTATCTCACAAGTTAAGAGAGATAAGCAAATCCATGGTGATGTGAAAAACATTCCTTTGTTGGTTCAAATATTAAATCCCTTCATATCATCAAAAATTAAGGCGACAGTGTAGCAAAAGTACAAGGTCAGTTATCATACCTAATTGTGCAAATGAGTAAATAAGACTTATTTAGCCCGTTATTGTCGTCATTGTTCAGTTCGTCTGAAAATAGCAGTCATGATCAGAAACCAGAACCGCGTTCTTTGAGATCTAGACCACATGAACACGAATATCAACTCTGCATTAAACTACAAAACCAGAAGGTTAACAATACAAACTGCAGAAGACAACGATCGGCCGGCAACACTCACCTTCGTAGACAAATGCAGCACCAACCCGCTGCTCAACTCTGGTGGCCATATGTGTCTGTTGCGATCGAGCCCTCGTACTAGAGCAATCTCCCGATTCATCTGCCATGATCTAGATCTGGTCACAAGGAGAAAAGGCGGCTTCGTGCTTCGTGCGTGGAGCCTCGCTCCAGTTTCAGGATCCCGCGGGTCCATGCGTGCGTTACGGCGATGTATCAGACCCTACAACTATTAGCTGCAACTAATTAGGTCAGGCCCAATAGCATTTTTTATGCAGCTAACTGAGGCCTAATGCAGAGCTCGCGGGGGCCCCTCCACTTTGGGGGCCCGGGGCGGCCGCCCCCCTTCCCCCCTCAGGGTCGGGCCTGCCTTCGTCCCCGTCAACTTAGTAGGCCCACAAGTTAGCCTCCCACTATGGTGGGTCCCAGCTAGCAGGGGGTATTCATTTTTTTGTGCGCAATAAGGAGGCACTTCCTTGCGTGCGAAGATATAGCTGGTGGGTCCGACCTGTCAGCGGGGGGAACTTTTTTTTGCGAAATATAGAGGCCCTTCCGATGGGTCCTAGATGTCAGGTGGAGGAATCATTATTTTGCTCGTAATAAGGAGGCATTTCTTTGTGTGTGGCCGTGGACCTAGCTGTCAGCCTCTCCACGTGTAGTCCACTTCCGATGGATGTCGTTTGTTGACCACGTTGACCATGCCGCACCGAGAGCACTAGGGCGGTGGACGACGGCGAGGCCTACGAAGGGAACGACATGGAGCCAAGGAAGACACGATAGTGGCTGCCCACGCGGTGGGGAGTAAGAGGGTTGACTCGTTCGGCTGCCGTCGGCGGAAAATAATAGGAGGTGTGGGTGAGTAGAGGGAAGACATGCCAGAGATGCGAGTATGGTGTGGCCGTGAGGCCTGCCCGGCAGCACAACCGACCATGGGAGGTAGGAGCAGGCGGTTCCGCCGGCGCTGGTTTGGGCGTCTTGAGCAAGAAGATCAGAGACTGAAGAATCACGATTGCCGTTAGATTGACATCTAATGGTCTGATGCTGGTATAGTCGATTGTTGACTAAGTTTATTTTTTTGAGAAACCTTGTGTACGCATGAACTTTGTAGGCCCACAAGTCAGCCTCCAAATCTATGGCAGACAATATAGAGCCCATTTGCTATTTTTAAATAATTTGCAGCCCATTTGCTAATTCTTAAGTAATTTATTACATCCCATTTTTTGCCTAGGACCACGGTCAAAAAATTCAACCTTATTTTGCATATTTCGGTGGAGTCCGAACTATTGTAATCCCAAAATAATAAACATTTTTAAGAACTTATTGATTTGCCAAAAAATCATTTTGTTTTTGTAAGCAAATAAGACGTGGGACAATTGAGTTGGTTTAAGGGAAAACCAATGGTAAAAAAATCGGTGCTGGGAGGGAAAACAACAATAAAAATAAGGATGTAAATATGAAAAGGGAATTTTATTTATTTTCAATATAACGATACGTGTATATGAACTAGTAAAACTATAGGTAGAGATTAGAAAACGGATGTAGGACATGGCATTTCAAGAGGAAAACAGAACTGGGCTGTGTGTTTGATTCAGTAAAAAAACTGCCTGCGGATGTTGTAAGACAAAATATAACTAACGCTGGCGGGCCAGAGGCCAGTAGATACCTGCTAGATCTTTGTGCCCCATTGTCGTCATGGGTTGGGCCTGTTAGAAACAAAACCAAGCCTGGGCAGTCTACAACCCAGTTGAAACTTGCTTGACCTGAAAAAACAATATACCTGCTCAATAAACAAGAGAATTCTGCAAGTACAGACTGATAACTGGGATGCAACAGGTATATTGTTTTTTCATCGTGATAATAAGTGCATGCACTTGTTTCGAAAAATTTGGAGAACTGGAAATTTGAACGGCAGGTGCTTATGCTACCCATCAAATAAAAATAAGGTGCCTGAAAATTCGTTTTAAAACAAATGATTCAGCTTTATATCCACGTCGACCCTCGACATGATGGTTGGAAGCAAATGCCAAGTTCATACCGAAAGATCGTTAACAACAATACCAACTTACGGACGACAAGGTAGTACAAGTACCAATACCAAACTAACTTATAATCTTTTTTCTCTTGGCCCTAGTGTTCGTCTGGTAGAAAATCTTGCAGAGGACCAGCTCCCGCTCCTTCTCTTGCTCCAGGTCCCCGAGGTGGTACTGGTCGTATTTAGTGTCACATTTTAACCATAGGTTTAACTAACAAGTACGCACTTGAAGATATATATACATTTTGAAAATATGCATTTGTGTGTCCTCGGCAAAAAAAACATTTCAGCTCACTACAGGATCAATATATACTGAAGCATTTGTTCTTTTTGTCCATGACACATCCAGTCATATTTTTTCAATCCCTGTGTTGGATCATGTTATATTATAGGTGTGTTGGTTCAGTATTTTTTCAGGATTTTTGAGAACTTTTACACCGTCGAAAACCCTAACTAGTTCTGTGGTAAGCTATTGTAGAAAATCCGACTTATATATATATATATATATATATATATATATATATATATATATATATATATATATATATATATATATATATAGTTGAATTGTGCAAATTAGCAGAATAGATGAAAATCAAGGTATTTTTTGTCATATTACCTTTCCACGGTTACCGCAGATGTAGAACTCTCGCTCTAGATTACTTTGTGTGTGCGACATATGCTTATCAGCAGGGCGTCCACAGCCACAAGACAACACAGGTGCCCTCGCTCGATTCCTGGCAGCCTCGCCGGTGGCATAGCTGCCGGATTGAAGGGACATCATGCTGCAGCAGGATGATTCGCCAGACAGGGTTGGCTGCATTGGCCGTGGCGAGCGCATGTCGTGGCCAACGGGGCCAAAAGAGAGCTTGGCCAATGCGGTGAAGTCCCAAACTTGTGACACACCCCGCCGATGTGGGCTCGCATGGGGGCTCGTGCCGATTCGACAAGCTTCAGTGGGTCCATTGTCACCAAACCAGCTGACTAAGAGGGGGTAGAATTTTGTGGAGAATGGAAGTGACTGTATTTGAGAACAAGGGGCTCCAAACACATCTCTCTCTCTCTCTCTCTAATATATATATATATATATATATATATATATATATATATATATATATATATATAT
>NC_057795.1:434519637-434525395 GCF_018294505.1 Triticum aestivum | reverse complement strand
GGAAAATAGATCCTACCACTAGGGGGTAACTACCTCCATCCTTACTTCCGTCCGATCTCATCAGGTGCGCCCGTTGATTAACGGGTTCCCTTTCTCAAAATAGTCAGACTTTCTCTACCCAATAAAAATATCCACTCGCACCGTACCTATCCGATTTGTTTGCCAGGATATATTAGTATATAATAACAACCTCAGGTCAAACGATAGCTAGCTAGCTTTCAAACCATAACCGGACATCATGGTGTTCCGTTATTCACCGTTCAAAGTTATCAGATCTCATCCACGCACACACACGTCATGTTCCATGGCAGCTCATACGGGAGATCAACAAGGTGAATTCAATCTATATCTTTGACCAATCTTGTGTTAAATACGCACATATGGCTCCTCTTTGGTGCCTATATCCATATCTAATTTTTTCTCATCTGGAGCGTGATTCCCATGGTCTAGATGTGACGACGGGCGCATGGCCGCCGGCATGCACGACGACAAGCCGAACTTAGGTTTTGGGTCGCACGGTGGCTTCTTGGTATGTCGAGCCGCCCAGGCGCACACAACACCACCAGATGCGATCTGCACCAGTGCAACTCGGAGCTACGATTACGGCTCCACGCATTGCTCTTGTGGTGCATGTCTAGTTGAGGAGGACGAGGCATGTACAGCCGGCGCTACACGGACGTATTATTGATGAATGGATCAACTGAGGCACATCGCTGGCGTCGTTCATCATGTTGTATCTGCTACTGCCGACTGTGCACCCGAACCAAAACTAACAAGCTATTAAGTCAAAGTCGTAGATCTTTGTTGCCTGCATACTTCCCTTTGATGCATGCAAGACACCATGTCTCTACGATGTGTATATAGTACAAATAGAATGCATGAACTCATAGGATACCATGTTTATACTCCGTGTACACTTGTGTATATACTCCATACTCCCATCCTAACAAAACTGTATATTCTACTTGTATATACTACCTTCCTAACGAAATTGCATATTCTACATATATACTCATGTGCACCTCACCTAAAGCAAAAAACGCTGTACATAATAAGTACTTGTATGTACAATTTTTTTGGATGTTAATTAGCTTTTACAAAATATGTATATACTGCCACTATGTACCTAGTAGTACAATGTGTATAGGCATATGCCTTCCTACAATTAAGAAGTATATATACTCCATGACTAAATAAGAAGTATATGTACTACATACTCCATACTCTCGTAAAAAGATAGGCCACATACTTTTTTTTGACATAAATATACATCAATTCCACATACTCCATACTTCCTTTTTTTTGAAGCATACTCCATACTTCCTTTTAAAATGATATACTACATACTTGCATACTACTTTTCTGCATGGCGTGAAACATAACTAGCAGGCAATGTGTAGACATGCGCATACCTTTCAAGACAAAAGGCATATACACTATAAAATTCTGAGTGACCATACTACTTTTCTTTGGGTTCAAACAATTAGTGTCACGGTCATGTGTTTTTTTGAAATAGAGTTGTTCCATCCAGCCAAGAATGAAGGAGAAAGTTGAACTAGCATCAGACCAGATAATTATCGAACTAAGAAAAACAAATTGCATGACTTAATTTAATGCTTCCAGATATCAAGGAGTATCTACCGCCCCTAAAAATCAGCCCATGCAATTAACTTCCCGTGGGGCAAGGCAAGTGTTAGCGGGTTTAGGACCTCCACCGGTGACTCTCATTAACCCGTTTGGCTTGGTGCTAAGCAGGGACACGTGGAGGCTAAATAATTAGGTGGTAACTACCACTGCTTGTAGATAAAATTAGACGGTCTATTCTGCTAATATTAGTAGAATAACTATTCTACACATCACTTCCGCACTGCATGCTGAACGCAAGTGCACGTCATTCTTTGAACCAAGTGTGCTACAGTACTCACACGAGTGAACCTCTCGTCGGAAAAAACAGCACGCGTTATTTTTTCGGTACTGTTTTCGCTCAAATTTTTTAACTGTTTATCGGAATGAGGCGTGTAATATATCGTTGAAAAGCTATGGATTAGGCGCAACTTCGACATGTTGAACACTTTTTGAGATTCCACACGGTTTAAGAGCAGTTTTGAAAATGGTGCGGCCCATGACGAGTGGCAGCGAGCGTTTTTTCGTGATTTCTTCTAAACCGCTCGTCGGAATGAAGCAAACGATACGCCGCTGGATAGATATCGTCGAGGCGCATCTTTTTCATATATAAGTGTTTCTCTAATTCCTTACGGTATAAGAGCAGCTTCAAATTTACTAAATCGCGGAATTCTATTTTTCAATTTTTTTTCAAATTTTCGGTACTGTTTTCGCTCCAGTTTTTGAACCGTTTGTCGAAACGAGGCGTGTGATACGCCGTTGGAAAGCTACGAACGAGGCGCAACTTTCATATGTTGAAATATGTTTGAAATTCCTTACGATTTTAAGTTAATTGTGAAAATCGTGCAGCGGACGACGAGTGGCAGCGCCGTTTTTGGCGAAATTTTTACAAACCGCTGCTCGGAATGATTCAAACGATACGCTCTTGGAATGATATCGACGAGATGGAACTTTTTCATGTACAACACACTCTCTAATTCTTTGCGGTTTAAGTGCAGTTTTAAAATTAGCGAAAAGCGGACACTCTGTTTTTTCGCGACACCAAAATTGTTTTTTCGCGACACCAAAATCGTCGTTGGACAGAAGAACGCACTGCTTCAAACTGAAAACCGCACTGCAACAGACAGTAAGGTGAACTTCATGATTTCTTTTTATCAGACGTAAACTTTCTGGCACAAGTTTTTGTTGTCTTTTTTTCAACTTTTTTTTGAACGAGTAGACCGCAACACTCCCGAAAGTGAACCTCATGAGTTTTTGTTGTCTTTTTTCATACTTGCTAATTTTTACAAAGTGAACTACTTTATTGTTTTGTTTGTTTCTTAATATATATTTTGTGTAAATTCATATGGACTACATGGTCAATGTTAGTGAGTTGCATGAATGGGACGAGTGGACTGCATTTAAAATTACATTTTGCATATGTCCCACCAACATTCTTTGAATTTTTTTAACAAACAAGCCAACCGCACAAAACAAAAACAAAGTACTGCACGACAGAGCTAACCAAACTACACGCGCACATTTTGTTTTGCGCCTTCGTCGATGCTCATAGACACACATACATCCATTCGTTGTTTTACAGCCACACACATACACCAGCAGAACTGCATTTGAGTTGCATGGCATGGTCGACGAACTGCAGGGGGAAGAGATGGCAATTGCTGGACTACACGCGCACGAGCTCCGAACCGCATGGCGAGCGTCTCCGAGCTGCACGGCCATGGTCGACCGACCAGAGGGGAAGAGATGACGCTCGTCGGACTGCACGCGCACGAGCCCTGAACCACATGGCGAGCATCTCCGAGCTGAACAACCACAACACCCGCATGCAGAGGATCTTGGTGCAGTAGCAGCCAAGAAGAGATCAAGGTGTGAGGGATTCATACCATACAACACAGTAGTAGCCTCCATCCTGTCAGCATCATTCGGCCACCACCATCGCTCGGCCTGTTGCTGCATAAAAAGTAACCATTTAGCCTACTAAATCCAAGAGGAGGGGATGAGATACTTGAAATCGAACAGGGGCTGGACCTCCGTCGATGACCTTCCATGGGGGAAGACCTCAACGTCATGCTGCTGCTGATGCTTGTTGAGGAGCGGAAGAGCTCAAGCCTTCCATGGCACTGCCCCTGCATAAAGGTACTCTCCCCATGGACCTTGCTAAGAAAAGGGAGCTCCATGGCGTCGCAGGAAGCTGCTTTTGCACTTGGTGGACTGCACGGCCCCAGGGGTGCAGGGTGGGCGTGCTGCGTGCACCCACACAGTGGACTACACGGTGCCGCGCACGGTGCACCAGTGGCTTGACGGAGCAGACCACAGGGTGCGCGGGGAGGGATGCAGGGGGGACGACCGCCCGGGGTGTGGGATGGGCGCCATGATCCAGGCGCCTGATGTGGGGGTAGAAACTCGTCGTGGCGGGAAGATCTCCACGAATCCGGTGGTGGTTCATCGGATCCGGCGAGGATTTTCACGGCGTGGCTGAAGTGCCATGGAGATGCGCCTACTACACTGCATGCGTACAGAACCGCAAACTGCAGCGGCGCCAGAAGAGAGCTGCAACCCGCAAACGGGGTCCGCCAAATAGCACGAAGGTGCGGTGCTCCTGTCCCAGGTGGAGGAAGGGGATCCTTGATCCTGCTGTGAGCTGCATCCTGCGTGCACAACCAGATTTAGGGGATGGAAATGATCGGAAGAGGCAAGGTCGGGAGCATCTCATCCGCGAAGGCCTCACGAGAGCCCTTCTCTGTTTTCAAAGCAAACTGCACATGAAAAGAAATTGAGGGAAGCGTAGGTGCTGCTCTGCAGCACATGAACACAAAATCAATTTCAAAGACAAAGAACAAACAAAAAACTTGACAGGCTGCCGAACCGCACCGAGCACTACCATCGAGCCACATCGCCACAACGATGCATACTGCATCACGACACCCCCACGGAATGAACTGTACAGAATGCTGCAGGAGCAAGGCGTGGCGGAATCCGGCGCCGGCCATGCCCGAGGTGCTCACGCCCAGATGGCCGCCCCGAAGCATGGACTGCACCAGGAAGGGAGGTCGGTCAAGACACGGAGATCCACTAGAAGAGACATCCAGCGGCGGCGCAGCAAGCCCCCAGACAGGGGTGCGTTGGGGGAGGCCACCTCCGCCTCCATCGGGTGGCGGCTGGTGCTCTTCGACCCGCGCCGAAGTTGAAGAGGGGTCGGGGAGGGCATGTGGCCCGCGTTGGATTTCCATCTCGCCGAATCAAGGGCGGCTGGTGGTAGGGCGTCGCGGGTGGGGGCGGGGGAGGAGAAGTGGATGGGAGGTAGGATGTGGTTGGACAGATCCGAAAGAAGGGAGCTCGCCGCAGGAGGGCGGCGCCGGAGCGAGAGCTGGAGGTGGCGGATCTCGGATAGCCGGATCAGGAGGTGGGGGGTGCTCGGGGCGGGGCGTCGGGTAGGGTAGCAACGTGTTGGGTAGGGCGGCCGGCGTCTGGGCTCCTCTGGTGGGGCGCCGACGCGCGGAAGAAGGTGGTAGGAGGGGGCGGTGGCTGGGGAGGAAGAAGGTTGGATGATGTGCACGGGATGTGGGAGCGGGAGGGAAGCTCTGCGGGTCAGGAGAGGTTGGTGGGTTGCGAGGAGGGGGGAGTGGGTTTGCGCGCAGTTCATTTTGTGTTAGAGCTCGTGGGTGCGACAGGTGTTAGCAGAATAAGCGATTTGGTGTGCAGAATAAGACTCTTAAGGGTGTTATTATAATAGACCCACCCTATATATATATAGTGTTACTATTCATCACCCAGGGTGCAGAATAAGTTATTCTTCACCGAGGTAATCTTACGATCGCTTCCTAAATAAATTACGTTTGAAATTCAAAAATTACATTCTTATTGATTCACTACGTCAAATTTGGCATAAGAAAATAAAAATGTAGGTCATAAGACAAGAAAATTTGTAGTTTATGTACATTTTACACTATGTTTTTACGTTTGTAAATTTACATAACATAAAATATTTTTACGGTGACTATATATTTTCTTACAGTCTCTTTTTACATCAGAAATAAGAAAAAATTTACGGAACGTAAAATTACGGTGCATTGATGATAAAATAGAGAGGGGTGAACAATAACTATTCCTCACCCAGGGTGACGAATAGTCA
>NC_057795.1:434509884-434519356 GCF_018294505.1 Triticum aestivum | reverse complement strand
ACAATAGCTTACCACAGAACTAGTTAAGATTTTCGACGGTGTAAAAGTTCTCAAAAATGCTGAAAAAAATACTGAACCAACACATTTATAATATAACATGATCCAACGGAGGGATTGAAAAAATATAAATGGATGTGTCGTGGACAAAAAGAACAAATGTTTCAATATATATTGATCCTATAGTGAGCTGAAATGTTTGTTTTTTCATCGAGGACACACAAATGCATATTTTCACAATCACACTGTTGGATCATCTTATTATATTACAAAGAGGCTCCCCTATTTATTTCATATATTTTTAATAAATTTTAAACTGTTAAATGTTTAGCAAGCCTTAACTAGTTCTGTGGCTTATTATATTACAATGAGGCTCTCCTATTTATTTCATATTTTTTAATAACTTTTAAACCGTTAAATGTTTAGCAAGTCTTAACTAGTTCTGTGGCAAGCTATGATTAACACAGTTTTACCTATTAATGATCGATGGCGGCTTATTTTCTCGTGGAAATCATTACACTGATGTTCTTGGTCTAGATCAAAAGTGTGCAGTACTAGAAGTTATATATATTTGTTATTATTTTCATTCTTCCACTATTATGTATCTAGGCTAGATTAATGAGATTGATGTTGTGTTCTAATTATTGAGTTCCCTCATATTGTTACATATATATTTACATAAAATAATTAGTAAAAGTAACAATATAATAAATAATAGGAAAATAAAACAATAAAATAATAAAAGTAAAAAACAATATGGGTAACACATAGCAATGGCGTTGGCCATGTAGGCCAACGCCAGCAATTACCCTGCCACTCCCGGCCGGATTGATCAAAACACAAAACCCCACACACACAACCATCGATCTCCATTAAATCGTCGTCGCCCTCACCTCCACTTCCACCGCCGCCTCCGCCTCCACCGCTGTCGTCGCCATCGCCGTCCCGTCGCCTCCACAATTGCCGTCCCCGTCCTCATCATCGTCGCCTCTGTCCCCATCATCGTCGCAGTCGCCTTCGTCGAAGCCCCCGTCCCGTTCCCATCGTTGTTGTCATCCCCTTCGTCGAAGCCCCCGTCCCCGTCGCCATCTACCGCCGCCACGGGTGAGTTCTACTTATTGTAGTATAATAATAGTGTAGAATAATGTTGAATTTTGCATGTGCAAGAGTAGTGTAAAATTTTAGTGCAAGAGTAGTGTAAAATTTTAGTGCAAGAGTAGTGCAAGAGTAGAGTAAAATTTATTGTACGTTTTATGCATTGTAGGTTTTCCAGGTACTCGTTAATATGCCCATTTTTTTACTAACTTGTTAGTTATATATGCATCATCACAGATGGATCCGAAGTTTCGTTGTGTGCGACGGAAGGGAAATAAGTACTATGCCACCATTAGGAAGGTCAATGTCGTCCATGAACTTGGCCATTGGGACACCCCGAAGTTAGCGGCGCGCCATTATGATGCCATGGCAGCAGAGTTCTTTCAGGAAGGGGCGAACTTCCCTGAGTGTCATGAGTTCGCGATGTTCCTCGCGCTTGAGGACATGAGGATATGCACTAGGGTTGAGGAGAAGGAGAACAAAGAGGCCGAGATGTAGTTCTTCGACCCATTGGTGAGCGAGCTTGTGAGAGATGAAAGACTCATGGAGGCCAACAAGATGATGTTACTTCAGTACAACCAGGAAGAGTGCGGAGGAGGATCCCTTAGACCGGGATGCCTTGGAGCGTGATGAGGAGGGTCAGCAAGGGTCTTGTCGTAGGTCGACTAGGCACGACCACGAGGCCGGTCCCTCCAGCCACTAGCTTAGCGTGCGCTGCCTATTTCATATGAACTGTTTAACTTTATGCATGTTTTATATTTGAACTACGCATGGTTTTTAGAACTGTTTAGTTACAAGTACGTATGTGTTAATAACTAGATGGGCGGATAGCGCTGGTTCGTACTAACTGCTTATGTTGCATTATATCTACGTGCATCTGTTATGTATGCTTATTTTTCTCAACTTTATGAAAGCAGTAAATGGATGCCCCATGTGAGACCTGTGGTTCGGTGAGATGCCAAAGGGATAAGAAGTTCTTCATAGATCTGTTGAATGACTTCCTCACTAGGATGGTATGTTTTGGTTGAACATGTTTTGATTGAGTTTCATATGATGTACTTCCTCCATTCCCTTATACAAGGCCACTATGAAAAATATATTTTGCATCTATAGAAGGCCACTAACAGTAATCGAGACAAAAGTTAATGATGTTTCCTCGTACTAGTAACTTGTTTAATACTTGCATGCATGCAGTCATAATGGCACTCTACTACATCCTTCACTTTCCTTTCTTGCATGAAAGAAGGGTATTAATGATCCCAATTAACGAAAAGAAAAGTTGGCTTGCAAAGTACTCCCTCCGTCCGGAAATACTTGTCGAAGAAATGGATGTATGTAGACTTATTTTAGTTCTAGATACATCCATTTTTATCCACTTTTGCGACAAGTAATTTTGGACGGAGGGAGTAATCATTAAAAGTTTACCTTGGTACCTATAATATGAGTTTGTGGCCTTGTATAAGGGAATGAAGGAGTATATGGTTGTGCCCAAAATTGTGTAACTAGCTAGCTACATTTTTCTTTCAATTTTGCTCAGGTTACCCCTTGCGGGGCAAGGCTTGACTTCTTAGAGAAGTTTAAAGTTCCATTTGATGCAACCATCACATTCCAGTGCACCCTCATGAAGATGTTGACGACCCAACAATTCAATTGTCTTGTCACCAACGAGGCAAACCGCACCTACTTCGGTTGCGCTGGTTGGAAAGCCCTTGCAAATGCTTATGAGATGGAAGCTGGGGAGATAGCCACGTTCTAGCTCGATTACGATCGTGACAAGATCATGGTCTACTACAAGCCTGCTGACAGTGATGATGGTTCACTTACTCCGGACTATGACCCTGACTCCGCCTGCCGGAAAGTCGTAGTTAGATAGTTGGCATACATGGAAGATATCATGTTATTATCACCTCTATTTATTTGAACTTGTACATTCATATGTGTGTTACTTTGCCTACTTTGTTGAACTATATCAATAAGTGCATTGTTGAACTTAAATGCTGTAATTGGGTCTATTTATAGTTGACTTATTGGTTGTTCTTAAACTGGATTATGCTGTCATTTTGGCTGAAATCGCTACTATACAGATTTTATTTCAAATATGAAAATCAAATTACTAGCGCCGCGAAAACACGGAATGTCATAGATGATGACTAATACTGCTGGCGTTGACCACACGGCACACCATTATCGTCAAAAATATTAATGATGTAGGTGGCAACGCCACCACTATTTCTTAACAATGGCGCCATATTGGTGGCTTTGGGTGTCTACGCCAGCAAGGCACTATTTGCCATGCCATAGCTAGGCTTTTTTCTACTAGTGATGTGCTTCACTTAAATTTTTTGACCTATGGAATTGCTTTAGTACTTCACTTATATCTTTTTGAGCACGTTGGTGCTGTTATTTTAAAAATATCCTCTAATGCCACTAAGATCATTTTGAGAGTTAGTATAATTTTTAAAGAAATCCTCTCATGCTTCACTTATATTATTTTGAGAGTTGAATTTTTGAAGAGATATGTGCTCTCGCACTTCACTTAAATTAGAGAGCTCATTATTAGCAATGACAATATGCTTTAAAAGAATTTGGTCCCAAAGTGATACATATTCAAGAGGGATATAATAAAAACTTTCATGAAGATCATTTGATATTAAACTTGATTCCTTGCAATAGTTTTTTGATATGGAGATAGTGATATGTGAGTCATGTTAGTGAGTAATTATGCTTTAGTAAGAATATTGGTGTTAAGGTTTGTGATTCCCTATGCCTGCACATTAAGTCAATATTTATGCAATGAAGTTACATCCTACTTGTGGTGTATTATTCAGTGTTAGTTATGTTTAATGTTCTTTTATGCTAGTTTTCATTTCATGGTTGGTCGCTTCTCAATCTATTTGCTAGCCTCCATTTGTACTAAGCGGAATACTTCTTGTGCATCCAACTCCTAAAACCCAAGTTGTGCCAAATGAGTCCACCATACCTACCTATATGCGGTATTTCCATGTCATTCCAAGTAAATTTCTATGTGCCAACTCTAATTTTCAAAATAAATTTCTCTTTTGTGTGCCTGTACCACTTATGAAGCGCCAGGGGGTGGCCGATATTTTCCATGCTAGGTATGTTATTCTCAAGATGAGTGTTTATTCACTTGTCATTGCACAAGAGTGTGGCGGTAATAGGGATGCCCAGTCCCGAAATTCAAAAAAATAGTATAATAAATTCCTTGGTATCTGTTCGTATGGATGGCACCCGTAGATATGGCTAGCCATGTATGATGAAAGAATGGTGGAAAAGGAAATAAGTTTTGTTTTAGTTTGGGAACCGCCTATGATTTATCTAGCATGTAAGATATTGGGAATTCTTGGTCGTTTTTGTTCACAGGAAAAACATGCCTCTCAAAACAATTTTATCTCTCATTTTAAGCTTTGAGCTCTGGCACCTCTACAAATCTCTGCTTCCCTCTGCGAAGGGCTTATCTATTTTCTTTTATGCAATTTTTATTTTTCTTGAGTCTCCATCTTCTCTTATAAAGCACCAATTAAGAAGCACTATTATCATACTTGAGCATTGGATGTAGCTAATATTTGGATCTATCTCATGAATGGATGAATAATTGAACATAATGGGCTAGGGATAGATTTCTTTAGCATAGATATTTTTAACGACATGGTTGCTTGTTGATATGCTTAAGTATTAAGGTCTTCATGTCAAATTATCGACTATTGCTTTGAATCGTCTAAAAGTAAAGAATATGATGAATATCTTAGGGAACATTCCACATAAAAAATTCTGTTTTTATGATTTACCTACTCGAGGACGAGTAGGAGTAAAGCTTGGGGATGCTGATACGTCTCCAATATATCTATAATTTTTTATTGTTCCATGATGTTATATTATGAATCTTGGATGTTTTACATACATTTTCTAGCAACTTTATAACATTTTTTGGGACTAACATATTGATATAGTGCCTAGTGCCAGTTGCTATTTTTTTCTTGTTTTTTTTACTTTGCAGAATATCAATACCAAACGGAGTCCAAATGCCACGAATTTTTTTAGAGATTTTCTTCTTCCCAAAAACACCCAGGGAGTCCAAGAGGTGCACTAGAGGAGGCCTGTGGGGCCCACTAGGCACCAGGGCGCGCCAAAGGCCCCTGGTAGCTAGTGAGGCCCACGGGAGGCTTTTCCATCGACCTCTGACTCTATAAATACTACAATGTTCCAGAAACCCTAGAGGGGTCAATGAAAAATTGTTTCAGCCGCGGCAAGTTCCACAACCACGAGATCCAATCTAGAGGCCTTTTCCGGCAATCTGCCGGAGGGGAACACAATCACGAAGGGGTTCATCATCCTCATTGGTGCTCCCCTGATGATGCGTGAGTAGTTTATCACAGACCTATGGGTCCAAAGTTAGTAGCTAGATGGCTTCTTCTCTCTTTTTGATCTGCAATACAATATTCTCCTTGATGTTCTTGGAGATCTATTTGATGTGACTCTTTTTTGCGGTGTGTTTGTTGGATCCGATGAATTGTGAGTTTATGATCAGATCTATCCATACAAGATTATTATAGCCTCGTATTTCTTCTCTGATATTTTGGTTTGGTTTGGCCAACTTGATTCATTTATCTTGCCATGGGAAGAGGTGCTCAGTAATGGGTTTGATCTTAAGGTGCTCAATCTCAATGACAGAAGGAGAGATGACACGCATATATCGTTGCTATTAAGGATAACAATATGGGGGTCTATTCTTACTTGAATAGAACTTGTCTACATTATGTCATCGTTCTTATTGGCTTACTCTGTTTTCCATGAACTTAATACACTAGATGCATGCTGGTAGCGGTCGATGTGTGGAGTAATAGTAGTAGACGCAGACAGGAGTCGGTATACTAATCTTGGACGTGATGCTATATACATGATCATTGTCTTGGATATCATCATAAGTATTTGCCTTTCTATCAATTGCCCAATAGTAATTTGTTTGCTCACCGTATGCTATTTTCTCGAGAGAATCCACTAGTGAAATCTATGGCCCTCGGGTCTATTTCCTATCATATATTTTCAGATCTATATTAACAAAAATCCTAAAATACTTTGCTCCATTTTATTTACTTTTATCTTATTTGCATCTATCAATCGATCTATTTATCATATTTCAATACTTTTGAGGGACTGACAACCCCTCTACGCGTTGGATTGCAGATTTGTTGTTTGTGTGTAGGTGATGTTTACGTAATGTTGCTTGGTTCTCCTACTAGATTGATAACTTGGTTTCATAACTGAGGGAAATACTTACCGTTGTTGTGTTGCATCATCCCTCCTCTTCGGGGAATTTACCAACGCGGATCACAAGTAGCAGGGCCCCCCATGGCTCCCCTAACCCTAAAACTTCTTCTATAAATTCCCAAATATTCCCCGAAGACCAGAGGGCACACCAAAAAAATACTTTTCCACCGCCGCAAGTTCCTGTTCCTGAGAGATCCCATGTGGAGGCCTTTTCTGGTACTCTGCCGGAGGGGAATTCGATCACGGAGGGCCTCTACATCAACCTTGCTGCCCTTTTGATGACGTGTGAGTACTTTACCACAGACCTACGAGTCCATAGCTAGTAGCTAGATGGATTCTTCTCTCTCCTTGATCTTCAATACAATGTTCTCCTCGATGTTCTTGGAGATCTATTAGATGTAATATTCTTTTGCGATGTGTTTATTGAGATCCGATGAATTGTTGGTTTATGATTAGATTATCTATGAATATTATTTGACTTTTCTCTGAACTCTTTTATGCATGATTAAGATAGCTTTGTATTTCTCTCCGATCTATTGAACTGGTTTGGCCAACTAGATTAATTTTTCTTGCAATGGGGGAGGTGCTTTGTAATGGGTTCAATCTTGCGGTGCTCAATCCCAGCGATAGAAAGGGACATGACACATAATTGTATTTTTTTCCTAAGGATAAAAAGATGGGGTTTATTCATATTGCTTGGATCTATCTCTCTACAGCATGTCATCTTGCTTAAGGCATTACTCTGTTCTTGTTAACTTAATACACTAGATGCATGCTGGATAGCGGCCGATATGTGGAATAATAGTAGTAGATGCATGCAAGAGTCGGTCTACTTGCCTCGGACTGATACCTATATTCATGATCATTGCCTTGGAGATCGTCATAATTATGCGTTTTTCTATCAATTGCTCAACAGTAGTTTGTTTACGCACTGTATTATTTTCTTTCAAGAGAGAAGCCTCTATTGAACACTATGGCCCCGAGTCTACCTTTTATCATACTATTTTCAGATCTATAAAACCAAAAACACAAAAAATACCTTGCTGCAATTTATTTATTTTCTTTTTATTTTGCATTATCTTGTACATCTACCACTATCAGATCTCATGCTTGCAAGTAACCGTGAAGGGGTTGACACCCCTTTTTTCGCGTTGGGTGCAATTATTTGTTTATTTGTGCAGGTAAAACTATTGGAGATTTTTTGTGTTCCTCCTACTAGATTGAAACCTTGGTTCTTAACCGAGGGAAACACTTATCTCTACTTTGCTGCATCACCCTTTCCACTTCAAGGGAAAAACCAACGCAAGCTCAAGAAGTAGCAGCCTACTCAGATCACATATCTAAACCCGTTAGTGTGTTGGGAGCTCGCGGAGATGATCAGTGATCCTGTCGCCCCGTCTCGCGGACTTACGGTAAGGGCCAGGTCCATCCCTGTCCTGGGGCGGTCTCTTCCAGCCCGATCGTGCTGCATCAATAACTCTCACGGGTACCCATGGGGCTGGCCCGACTTATCAAGAGATTGTTGGGAACTCTGGTTCACCTCTATTGGGGTGGTACCACCTATCCCTTTAGTCTCGCGGTAATAGTTAATAGGGTAACAGTGTGTCCTTACCATCAAGGTGAACTCAGAGGAATCACCCTCGATAGGTTCACACCTGAGGTAAAATGTCAAGGTGAACTTGGAGGAATCACCCTCGATGGGTACACGCTTGAGGTGCTGCACGATAGAGTCATAATTGGGAGTGATCAGCGAGGAATAACCCTCGGTAAACCACACCTGATGTGCTACACTACAGAGATATCATCGTAAGTAGGATACGAGGCATCACCCTCGGCACTCGATGGTAGCTTTGCAGGGTCGTACAACTAAGAGGGGTGCTGGTGTGTGTTTGATCTCTACACCTCGATCACATGGATCGTATCGCCGGCAGTAGAGCATGGCAACAAGCACAAGGATGTGGGGCCTCTGATGGATCACTAACCAGTATATACTAAGCATCTAGGACAAGAGGTAAAGTATCAACATCAGGATAAAACCAGGCTATGCATCAGAATATGAGCTATCAAATACAATAGCAAAATCTAATGCAAGAACGAGAGAGAAAGAATGGGCGATATGGGAATGATCAAGGGGGTTTTGCTTGCCTTGAAGCTCTGCGGCAAGTGGCTGAACGTCTGTAGCGTGTTTGTACTCGGTGGCATCAGCGTTGGTCTCGGGGTCTACCGGAGAATAAGAGGGGGAAGAAACAGTAAATATAAAACACACAGATGTTGCACAAAGCATGACATGGTGATATGCTACGCTAGGGGTGACCTAATGTAGTGCTATGCGTTACAAACGGAGCGGGAAAATTCTCAGGATATTTTCCCGACTTTAGGCAATTATCGGACAGACGAACCGGAGAGGAAGGTTCCATGTTTGCAGTCTTGTAGGTATGGGATAGGTACATGGAGGGCACAAACATATTCATCTCATTTTTCTGATCATTTTTCATATATAAAACATTTTCATCCGAGCTGCGATTGAATTTATATGATTTTACAAAGTTTTAACAATATTCTGAAATTACTGGAATTATTTAAATTCGAATTATCCAGAATAGTAAAATACCTTTTACACCCACCGTGGGCTAGCCATAGTGGAAGACAGGTGGGGCCAGGGGCCAGTTGACTTAGTCAACTGCCTAGTCAACAGTCAACTAGGTTGTCAAATGTGACACACTGACTGGGTTGACTGTTGACTTGGTCAAACTGACGGGCGGGTACACGCCTGGCCAGCGTCGCACCCTGGGTTGTTTGAAAAATGCTAAGTCAGTGTGTAGCGGCTAAGAGCTGTATAGTGTAGCGCCTAGTGTCTAGGCGTTGCACTAGTGTATTGCCTTACACTAGGTGCGCTTAGCTTGCATGCGTTGCACATTGACTTAGGGAAGTGTTTAGGAACAGCGCACCGGCCGAATCGTTCCGCCGGTCCCACGCGGGCCACTCGATCGAAGCGACGCGCAGCGCATCGTACGCTCGCGCTCCTTCCGATCCCCTTCTTCCTCCTCCCGATCCCCTTCTTCCTCTTCCACTTCCTCGCGTCGCGCCGCCCTCT
>NC_057795.1:434443634-434509541 GCF_018294505.1 Triticum aestivum | reverse complement strand
CCCCGCGCCCCCCGGTCGCAGCGCCACGCGCTCCCCTCCCCGCTCGGAGCTCGCCGGCGACCATCCCATCTAGCCGGCGACTGAGGGGCGGTGACAACGGGAGATGCTGCAACCGGTGCTACCGGGTTCTACCACGGCGACGCCTCCCTCGCAGGCATCGGAGCTCTGCCTACCTCGCCGGACCCGGCCACGCCGGAGCTGCAACCAGCCATGGCAGACTACCCCTCACGGCGAATTTTTGCTGGAACCGGTTGTAGCGAATTCAATCGCCGGTGGTAGCAAAAATCTACTACGGTTGCAGCAAAACGGCATCATCAGAGCTGCTGACGATGGTTTCGTGAATGCTACAACCACGTACCACAAAGCTACAACCGTTCAACAAAAAAGCTACAACCACGTTCATCAGAGCTGCAACCCGAGTTCGCCGGAGTTTTGTAGCCACTATGATCCAGCGATATTTGCTACAACTGGTGTTGTTTTTTGCTACAACCGGTGTCTCATTTTGCGGCATTGCCATAGCCGGCGTCGGGAATTTTTGCTACAATGCTGTCACGTCGTGCTACAACCAGCACTTCAAATTGCTACAACCGGCACACGAGAATGCTACCACCACTGAGAAAAAAGCTCCAACCAGAGATACATGGAAACTGAGGGGGGACGCCATGGAAGCTGCAATCGGCACCTGAGAAAGGTACAACTGTTGATGGGAAAAGCTCCAACTGACAAACAAAAATGATTCAACCGGAGGTGAACAGAAGCTATGGTCGGAGGACGAAAGCTGCAACCGGCTATGGAAAAGCTACAACCAGCGTTTGCAGAAGCTTCCACCATGTACGATGATGACCATGGCGAGTTTTCGACTCGACATGCCGGCGGGCTGCAACTAATGTTGCCGACGACCATGACGGCGGCAATTGAGGGGCCTCGGTGAGCGTCGACCACCAGCGCTGCGACCGCGGGCGATGGCCTCGTGGCTATGGAGGGCAAGAGCTGCGGGGAGGGGGTGGGTTTGCGGTGTCGCGGCTGTAGCAACACATCCAACGGCGGCCGGGAGCTAGCGCTGGGCGGCCGGGGGCGCATCCAACGGCAGCCGGGAGCGAGCGCGCGGTGGCCGGGGGGTGAGCGCATGGCGAATCTGAAGTAGGGGGGAAGGGGAAAGAAGACGATGACGTGGGAGAGGGGTGATCGAACGGCTCTAATCCCACGCATCGGGTGGCTGGGGCTAGACCGGCCGAACTGCTCGGCCGGTGCGCCGACGCCTAGCAGTCGCCATAATCTTGTTAGTACATGCGCACGTCGTACGAATGTCGGATTTGTCTCATGCTGACATGCTCACGTCGTACGAATGGATGCATGCATGCATGCACGCGGTTGAAGGAGCAGTGTACGTCCAAGTACGCGCGTGGGACACTGGAAGTGAAATGGAGCTAGCTATTGTGTCCGATCGTGTGCTGGACGATCGATGAGTGCGCTTAAAACAAACCGAACGAAACCCAATCGAATCTAATCGAATCGTTTTGCTGTCTCTCGCCGGCGCTGCGTATCCATCCAGTGTACGTACACGCGGTCACTTCATCGGATCGTAAACGGAAACGAGGCGGGAGCGGCACCGATGGAGATGAATCGCAAGCTTGCGAGTTGCGAAATGGGTCGATCGTGTGCCAGACGATCGATCATCGCGCGTGCTAGCTAGCTAAGCTGAAACAACGAATCCGAATGCGAAATGAAGAAGGCTAGCTAGCCAGACAGCTAGCTAAGCAACTCGATCTACCGCTTACAATACGTCGCTCTTCTTCTTCTCTCTTCCTTCCAATCCATCTCCGTTCTTCTTCTCCTTCCCACCGCATCGATCCAATCTATCCCCCCTTCTATTCGCCGGCGATGGCAACCCTCCCCGTGTCAACGCCGCCAGGACTTCTCCCGCGCCACCATACTTACCCTACCGCCACGTCGCCGCCGTACGTGCCGGCGGTCGGCCGCCCATCCGCCGCCTATCGCGTCGTCGCCCTCGTCCAATGGACCCGGCCTTACCCAGGCTGGCACAAGCTCAACTTTGACGGGTCCGTCCACCACGACGGCTCAGGGCGTGCGAGCATCGGAGGCGTCATCAGGGACTCATACGGCCACACCATGCTCGCGTTCGCTGAGAGGACGCCGCACGCGGGTGTCGGCCAGGTCGAAGCTAGGGCGCGTATTCGTGGGCTCAACCTCGCGCTTGCCACCGGATGCAATCGGCTCGTTGTCGAGGGCGACGACCTCACCTTGGTGAGGCTGCTTCGCGGTGAGTCGGCGCACACGCGCATTCCTTGGGACATGTACGACCACATCGTCCGTCTCCTTTGCTGCTTCGAGGATGTCGAGGTGCGGCACGTCTACCGCGAAGGCAACCAGGTGGCCGACACCCTCTGCCATGAAGCGTATCGGCGTCCCGGAGTGTGGGGATTGCACCAGCTGCTCCCACCTGCCGTTTGGGCCAAGGTCGAGGACGACCGTCACGGTGCAGTATACGAGCGACTCCGACGGTCACGAAGATGATGACTACCGACTGGCGAGACTGTAAGCGGATGCAAGACTCCATGAAGTGTTAGTATTTCCTTTCTACGCTTCCTATACTATATGCATGCATGCAATATATAGTCTCTTTATCCTTTGTCGCTCTACTAGGTTCTGCAGCTACTACGCTTAGAGATGATTCTAGTGGTCTTTGAATCTCCATCAAGCACTAGTAATTTTACTAGAGCTTTAGCAAGTCTCCGACCGGGCAGCAAACCATAAAATGACGTGCATAACATAGTTCACTATATCCTAATTAATCTGGTCCTAAGCTAAAGGGTTTAAGTAAATAAAGGGCCTTTACAATAATAAAATAGCAGATAACTGAGGAAAACTCATTTATGTACTGCAAGGAAGCACGGGACGGAGCGTAAAACGCACTCCTTGCAAAAAAAAAAGATGGTAAAACGCCCGTTTGCTGCCCGGCTTGTAGCAGGATTGGGAGTAGAACTGAACTTGTTGATGCACGCGTAATTGTGTAAGCTGCCTAAAGGTCTGGAGATTGTGCTAATAGTTCTGTAAAATTATTCTTGGTTGATCTAGATTCTTTGGCACTGGTGTCTTCTTTCAGCTAAAACTGCAGTTCCCTACGACAGACAAGGGTTATTGAACTATTGTGTGCATGTGTGGGTGAAGCTTTGAGCCTAAGCAAGTCCTTGATGTAACCAGTCAAGTTGTAACCGATCTATGTAATGGAACGAAACATTGTTGGCTTGAATTTTTATGCAAATGGAGTTACTTTTCTTTCATATACATTTATCCTAGTATGCTTCTTCTATATACCTTGTTTTGGTCGGAAATGTGTGCATCTTGCATACAATTGCAATAATTGACTATCGTCGGTAACCATGTCATCATCCCGGCCCCGCCCCCAATCTCCCGTCGCATCTGACAACCGTGGGCACTCTCACATGGTTTGTTGCATATGACACCGACAAGGCGTTGTGACGGTGTCCTGGATTAGGGGGTGCTAACCTGGTTGTCCCGTCTCTTCGGGTGGGCCGATGGGACCTCATGCGTGATCAAGACGGATTTCGGGGGCCATGTAAAGGAGGCATGATCTAGACTGCCTCCACCGAAGACTTGACGTATACTCCAAGATCTCTCCTGCCGCCTTGCTCCTAGATACCGACCTTGTAACCCTAGATCCCCTCCCTGGCGTGTATATAAGCCAAATGGTGTAGCCCATAGAGGGGAAATCAACGCAATATCATTCACCTACCTTAGAATTAGACCACACATTACGATCTTGAGGTAGATCAACTATGTATTCGATACATCTCCATCAATATAAACAAGAGCAGGACATAGGGCTTTACCTCCATCAAGAGGGCCCTAACCTGGGTAAAACATCATCTCCCTACTTGTCCCTATTACCATTGATCCGAGATCCACAGCTCGGGATCCCCTACCCCGAGGTCTGCCGGTTTTCACACCAACACTGGTGCTTTCATTAAGAGTTCCGATATGCAATCGATAGAATAATCAATGGGATCACCGGTCAACGGTCCCGAGCTCGCAGGGTTGGATTTTACGCCAGAAGCATCGAGCATGAGGACGTCTCCACGTAAACTGGAGGCAAAGCATAACCCCTCCTTTGCCCTTGCGGGGGATTCTCCTAAAGACGATGTGCTAATGTACTTTTCGGAAATTGATTCAGATGGCAGCCAACCAACGGTCCAGAGGGTTGATCTTCGAATCAACTCACCCAGGCCAATGGCCGCTGGTCCAACATTGGGTGGGGATAATAGGGTTTCGGACACGCAATCCCTAGAGGACACATCAACTCGTCTCCCACCCGGAGAGTATCATCCCGATAACTCCAGCCCACCTGATGTCTGGGACCTAGCTTATGTACAACAGCTTATAGACGAACCTATTAGGTGTTTATGGGCTAGATTCTCATCTCTCAAAGACATGATATCGGCCTACTAGGACTTTGATATAATCGCGGCCCTCCAATGTGGGTGTAAGGATAAAGGCGTGTCGAACGCCCTTGCCCGCCGCTACGTTCAAACACTTCCGAAATTGACCAACCTGGTAGCATGATTCTGAGCCATTGAAGATGCCTGGTTGGCCGAGGAAAACGCGGATTCGATCTGCGGAGATTACTCAGAACATGACCGATCGGCACCTTGGCGTGAACCTCGCAAACGGGGCACCCCGAACGACCGACCTAGGAAGAAGAAGAAAACCTCCCGGCACCCCGAACAACTTTGAATGGCTTCTTGGACGAACCATGCCCGACCCACGCCGTGCTGATTAATTCCTACTCAACTGACAGCCTTCGCGACTGTTGGGTTGTGAGGCAGGTGGTCAAAGGGGGACCCACCCTCCTGGCAAGTACCTCATGTTGCCTTGAGCAAACCTCGGGTGAAGACGAGGTCCTGATGATCTGTGGGACATTCACGTCCAACAACAAGCGCAAACGGGCCCTTTGAGAAGTCAATTCTACCATCTCGTGGTGCCTGGATAGACACGCCGATAACCTTCGACCATAATGATCAACCGAGATCGGCCCCGGATAGGTGTCCCGTCGCGCTGGTCCGCGACCCCATCGTGGATTGCTGACTCCGCAAGGTCCTTATGGACGGATGCAGCAGTTTAAATTTGATATATGCTAATACTCTGGACAAGATGCACATCGATAAATCGCGCATAGAATAGAGTGCCACCACCTTTAAAGGCATAGTTCCCAGAGGAGAGGCACGTTGTAGCGGGAAGATAACACCGGATGTAGTCTTCGGAACTCCGGATAATTATTTGTCCGAGGAGATTATGTTCCATGTCGCCCCTTTCAAAACTGGATACCACGCCCTTCTCGGACGGGATGCTTTTTCCAGATTTCAAACTGTACCGCATTACAGTTACATGAAGCTCAAGATGCTAGGCCCTAAAGGGATAATTACCATCTCTACTGACCCCGACAGGGCACTCAAAATCGAGAATAAGATGACTTCTCTCACCCTAGAAACTATCGTCGGAGCCTTCGCGGCCGAAGAGCTAACCACGCTACGCGTCGAAGTCGACCAGGACGATATTATCCTCGAAAAGAGATCAAAGTCCACTTCTTTCAAACTGGCTGATGAGATAATCAAATTCCAAGTACACCCCACGGACCTTGCTAAAACGGCACACATAGGGGCAAACCTCGACCCAGAGATTGCCGAGGCCCTACATACTTTCCTTAAGGAAAACTTGGACATATTCGCCTGGCTCCCTTCCGATATGCCAGGGATACCTCGTAAGCTCGCAGAGCATAGCTTGAACATATTAAAAGGCTATAAACCTGTCAAGCAAACACTTTGGTGTTTCTCTGAGCCCAAACGTCAAGCAATGGGCGAGAAACTGGCTAAACTATTGGAGTCAGGGTTTATCCGAGCTATAAAAAACCCCGACTGGCTGGACAATTTGGTTATGGTACCAAAGAAGGATAAGTCATGGCACTTGTGGGTCGATTTTAAAGACCTCAACAAAGCTTGCCCCCAAAGACGTACCCCTTCCCCTTACCCCGTACCAAATTGTAGACGCAACAGCGGGCCACGACGCGCTATGCTTCCTGGATGCCTACTCGGGCTATCATCAAATAAAGATGCAGGAATCCGACTAGGTAGCAACAGCATTCATTACATTCTGCGGGCTATTTTGCTTCAACACAATGCCTTTTGGACTAAAGAACGCTGGCGGCATGTACCGGTGTATGATCCAAACATGCCTGGAGAAACACATCAGAAAGACCGTCGAAGCGTACGTTGA
The DNA here is from genome assembly GCF_018294505.1 of Triticum aestivum. Classification (NCBI taxonomy): domain Eukaryota; kingdom Viridiplantae; phylum Streptophyta; class Magnoliopsida; order Poales; family Poaceae; genus Triticum; species Triticum aestivum. The sequence continues at coordinate 434,503,232 of NC_057795.1, read as the reverse complement.
CGATGTGGTTGTCAAAACCAAACACGTCAGCCATTTCGTAGACAACCTCCATGACACATTTGCCAGCATGCATCGCACCCTGGCCAGGTTGACTAGGTTGATTGTTGACTTTGTCAAACTGACAAGCGGGGCCTACCTGCCATGGACTGAAACATTATAATAGTGGATTAAATTAACTAATTAAGCTAATTAGATACTAGGACCCACTTGTCAATGTCATATTAGTTAACAGATTAAGATTATTTTAGAAAATAAGTTAATTAGCATGTAGGGTCCACATGTTTGATCGGGGCTACCCAGCCAGCAAATTGACTTGCTCAACACGGTCAACGGGGCTCACGAGACCCACTAGCAGTCACTCAGGGTGGGTCCCAGGGCCAGCCACGTCAGCGGCGGTGCCGGAGCAAGCTCCAGCGACCATTTCGGCGACGGAGGGGCTCGGGCCGGTGTCGGATTTTGCCTACAGGGCACCATTTGGAGTGCGCGACGGCGCGTTCGAACGGGCTTTCAACGCCACGTCGATTGGTGGCGGTGGTGCGGCCGGGTGTGGCGCGTAGCGATGGCGGCGACCACCTAGGTGGACGCCGGAGCTCGGGCCTCGGCGCATCCGAGCATAGAGAGCACGGGAGGCGTGTGCGTGTGCTTGTTGGGCTCCTACAAGCACCAGGAGCACAATGTCATGCCCGGACGGGAGTCGGGATGGCTATGGTCGCACCGGCGAGGCATGGCCACGACGGCAAGCTCGGGCACGACGGCGGTTACGGCTACGCGCGATGGGGGACATCGCTAAGGGAGGGGAAAGGAGCGGCAGGTCACCGGGTGGCACACAGTAGCCGGGGAGGGTTTAGTGGCTGTAGAAGGCGACAAATTCAATGTCGAACGCCGGCGGGTCCAGAGGAAGAAGACGGTGGCGATCTAGCGATGCAGGGGATCCCAGGTTCGTCTTGTGGCAGCAGTCGACGCGGTGGAGCAGGTCAGAGCTAACGGGCACGATGGCGCGACGCGGGGAGGTAGGTGGCTACGCGAGCAAGCTGGCGACGGCGATGGCCGAGGCAGCCATGGCGGGAGAGGAAGGAGCGGAGCGAGAGGAGGGGGAATCTAGGTCGTGTCCAGGGCGTCGGTGCTGGCGGTCTCATCCCCCCACGGCCGTCTGTAGCGGCACGGGCGACGAGGTGGCTCGGCGGGGATGGGCGCGTGCGCGAGCGCTCGGCCGCGTTCAACAGGTGGAGGACGTCGGGAGGAAGCAGGCTGGGCCAGGCACATTGCACAGTGGCCTTTCTCCTTTTCTTTCTAATTATTTTTCTCTTTTGCATTTCATTTTAGTACCAAATGAGTTTTGTAAAATATGGAACTTGGCCACTTAATTGGACGCATCTAGCGGGCGGCTGGGCGCCCGCTAGCGTTCCTGGGCGGCCGCTTTTTTTTGGCACGTAGTGTGTTGTTACTTAATAATCCATGTGGATAAAAATAACACTGCTAATTAATCACTTCTTATGTGGTCTTTTTTCACTTGATGGATATCTGCATGACGTTGCATTAATGTTTCTCATGTTCATCCCTTGTGCATTAATTTTTGGTTTTCAAAATTATAAAGAACATATGTTCTAAACCGTGTGTCGAAAATCAGATCCGTTTTCATCGTTGAAACCCTCGCGACGTGCTCTTCAAAAATAGATCCCGCATGGGGATGTTTCGACGAACTAGTCTTCCTGCCAACCAGGGGCGGATCTACAGGGTGGCCAGGGTGGGCCGCAGCCCACCCTGGGATTTTGCACCAGCCCTGTATACCTATGCAACTAGAGATGGGCCAGAGAGAAGCAAGAAGCCCAATAACGCAAGCACGCACGCAGCCATCGCAATCAAGCAGAGATCAGCCGTCCTGATTCCCCATCTGCCTCCAGTGCTCGCTGGGATGCTCCCTCCGGCGGGTCCCTCCCGCATCGCCACCGCAGCGCCGCCATTCGCCGCTCCTCCCCCTTCTGCGGTGCCAATCCTGCTTCGTTGGCTCACCATCCAGTACAGCGCAACCGGCGCTCGGAGCCAGACACGCCCATCGCGCCTCTGCCCCTCCGGCCGATTGCGGACTTGCGTCCCTGCCCCGGCCGCTGCAAGCCGACGTCAGCCGCCCAAACACCCAACCTGCACTCTAATATTTCCGGTGGTTGCCCTCTTGCACGATTTGAGGTACCAGCCCATTGGCCCCCATTCCCAAATTTTAATATAGGGTTTCTTCTTTGTTGTCCTATACACTATCCAGTACACGAACAAATTAAACTTACACATTATTTTTTGTTTAATTATATCATATTGTAAGACCATGTTGATCTATTTTTATGGTGTATTGATAGTTAGAGTGAGAATTTTACTCTGTTTGTAAGACCATATCGATCTATTTTAGTGTGTTTGTACAACATTCACATGTCAAGTTTGTCGCAAGAAAAATTTTAGGCGGACCACCCTGTTGTCAAACGCTAGCTCCGCCACTGCTGCCAACTAAACATCAATGTGTGCGCAACTAGACTACATTGCCGCGCCAACTGAGCATATGTATGCGTCAATAGTCCTGCCAACTAAACATCTATGTGTGTGCAACTAGAATACATTGCCGCGTCAATTGAGCATATGTGTGTGTAATTAGTCCTGCCAACTAAACATCAGTGTGTGCAACTAGACTAAATTGTCGCGCCAACTGAGCATATATGTGTGTAACTAGTCCTGCCAACTAAACATCAATGTGTGTGCAACTAGAATAGATTGCCGCGCCAACTAAACATATGTGTGTGTCAATAGTCCTGCCAACTAAACATTAATGTATGTGCAACTAGACTACATTATAAGCCAACTGAGTATATGCGTGTGCAACTAGTCTTCCTGCCAACTAAACATCAATTTGTGTGCAACTAGACTACATTATAAGCCAACTAAACATCAATGTGTGTATAACTAGACTACATTACAAGCGAACTAAACATTAATGTGTGTGCAACTAGACTACATTACAAGCCAACTAAACATCAATGTGTATGCAACTAAACTACATTACAATAAGTCTACTATCTCTTAATCTCCATTCTTCAGCCAATAAGTCTCCATGTAACGACCACCAGCGCTAATCGAAAAAAAAATCACCAAAGCTGCACGCAGATCATACGCATTGGTCATCTTTGGCCGTCCCAGTCCGGCAGCTACCATGTAGAAAGATAGAACTAGCCTGCCCTCGGTGAGCTCTAGCCCCGCCGCCACATCAATCCAGTTGCTATGCGCCTGGTACAAAATCTACAGCAACCACACATGCATGAATCATGAGTTTCACGGTTGGCTCCGTAGATCCTCGAGTTGACCTCAGGCTCGATGGAGATGCGGGACGCACCGCGGCCCCCGGCTCGAGCGGCCGCGTCGAGCAGATGGACGAACAAGAGGGAGGAGGATGTGGGGGTCTCAGATCCAAGGCGGCGGGGATGTGCAGATCCGGCGTCGATGCAGATGGAGAGGAGGCCCGACGCGGCGGTGGTCGACAGGGACGAGCTTGACCCAAGGCGGGGACCATCCATGGCGGCCTGTGTGGAGGAGTGAGAAGGAAGAGAGAGAAGGGAAGGCAAGAGGGGACCGGCGTGACTTGGATCCTGGTCGCCGGCGAGACGGCTCGTCAGCGAAGAAGCGCCGGACGGACGGGGATTAGTTGTTTTCCTTTTCTGAAGAGAGGCAACTACTGAAGAGAGACAGCGACGATTGTTTTTGTCGGCTAGCGCGGCCGCTCGTTTTGGTTAGTTGGTGGCCGGCCACTTTTTAGATTTTAGGCACTTAATTACATTGCAATATTTGGCACTGCCATAAAAGGTTTGGGGGATATTTGAATTAGTTTGAATTTTTCATAAATAAAAAACATTTAAATATGCTGATTTGGCACTGTTTTAATTGCTAGAGCCCTTTAAGCAAATAAGTGAACAAACCAAAAAACCGAAAAAATGCACCTCCCTTTATTATTAGATTCAGATAGATATATGAATAGAAAGTCTGTAGGTGCGGAAGTATCTTTTTCTACTCCTGGGTGCAAATGCACCCAGGATTTTTTTAATAGTAAAACGTGAAAAGTTAGTAAACAAATTTGTTCCGTTCTTCCGTTTTCTAATCTCTGTCTACTGCAACCCAAATAGAACACCAAAACTGGCTAGATTTTCTCATGAACTAGCTAGGATAGCTAGATTTTCTCATGAACTAGCTAGGATAGCTAGATTTTCTCCTCCATATATCTGGATGGACACCGTCCTGGATGTGGTTATTCCTCTTGTTGCAAGCGATGCTACGATGAATGAATAAAGGAGGGGATAATTGTCAAAAAGAACACAAAAACTGCATGATGCACAAAGGTACAAGGCTTAAAGCAGAATCTTCAAAGCTAAACCAATTTGACATGATTAGTTCCCTAAAAAAAATTGACATAATTAGTTTGAAGAGCCATACGATGCGGCTTTGGACAAGTCTTTCAAAACAAAAATTGACAGCCTTCTGATCCTTGGCGAACAATTTCTGAACTGCAAGAGAAGGGCAAGCAAGCTAGCTACAAGAATGTATTTTACAACAATGGCAGAAGCGATCCAGAACAGGGCCTTGTATAAGTTGGGATTGTGTGGGGTGATCCAAATGCACTCAGTTCCCCACGCTCAGCCACAGGAACGGATGCAGCATTGTTCCCCACGCTCAGTTCTGTGCTAACTCCATCTGCAGTAACCATGCCAGCAACTGCATCCGTCTAACCTCGCATTGTACAGTTTTGGACTTGTAGCAGGGAAAAGAAGACAAAAGAAGGATACTGAACCGGCCAGAAACGCTAGCGATGTCACTCCTGGAACACAGATAAGCACCGGGGAGAAGTTTTACAACTTTGCATGAGCTTACTTTTCTTTCTTCGGAGAAAGAACATCATATGTGCATACCTCTTGTTCGCGGTGATGAGAACGCAGGCAAACCCATCATGTTACACAATATGTGAGCAACAATAGGAGACACAAGATTCCCTGCAGTTTTTTAGGCCAAAAGTTGATCAATATGTCATGTTTGTGAAGACAAAATTAAAGTACACTTTCAGTCAAAACATATGAACTAGCTCATCCATGCAGCATGTTACCAAGCGAAAAGGCATGGCACTTAGTACAAGTGAAATTTCATTTTTTCCCTAACCAGTTCACAGGGCATAAGCTTAGTGAGTGCCATAGCAGAAAGATAAGAGTAAATTTATCAGAACAACTCCTGTTCTCAAGAAACTTTTCTTAGTTCATAACAAGGCCATCACAAACAACACGGCTTTTGTATCAGCATCACTGTTGTAGGTAGCAAACCACACCTTCTACGATTTCACCTGAACAAACATTTGTGGGGGCCATCATCAACCACACGACCGTTACGGGGCCAGAGCAACTTCGTAACAGTGCCGTCAGGTTTGTCTCACTAACTACCGAGTCACGCTTTTCAACTCTCTTGAAAACCTACAAAGCATAATTTCTAACGCTGACACAGATGAAGTCTGGTTTTACAAAACTAATCCTAAAAGGGTGTAATTATTTGATAGTTTGCCAAAATATATGGCTTCACAAAATTAGACTATCATGTTGGATCAGCAGATGGGTTTAATGAGCACAATATTTTCAATTGTGTTTATAAATTTGGTCCATGTGGGAAACCCAGTTTCTAAATTCCAAACCTTGCATGGTTTAGTTCCATATTGTCGAAGTAAGGCAGGAAAGAGCAATAAAAGTTAGCACACTTGTCATTCCTTAAAACTTGAAACACATAGCACAAGAGAGGTTTGGCTACTCACAAGCCAAACACATGGCCGCATGACTTGAGACACAAGGCAGACAAGCCCCCCTTACTTTTCTTGAACCATGCCCCCTCACAGCAAAATGAATGTGATTCAAACAGTTGAATTGTAGGCTTAATCTATATTAACTCTGTCAGTTAATGCTAAGTGCACACTAGGACCCAAATTGCGTCTCGTCCCATTCTTCCTCGTTATTAATCTATGTTGGGCATTACAGTGCTAAACATCATCCTCCCTCTATGCATGCATTGATAAGGAAGGTGGGCAGAATCTCTAAACCGTTGCCACAGCCCACAGAGATCTCCTGCATGGGGCAGCAACAATGTTTGCGGCGGCGTTTTCCATGCAAACACTTTCTGCATCCTCAACGTACGAGCATTGCATTGCTTTGTTTTCAACAGCATCCTTACTGTAAGTTTTTCAATAGAAAGTAGCAGTAAGAAGAGGAAAGTTCTCAAGAAGAACTTACTATACGGTTCATGTCGAAATGAAAGCAATGCAGTGCTGGAACACCATGGATGCAGAGGACACAGCAAGCAGTCAAGTGGATAACGCTACCAAGAAACCTGTGTCAATGGTTTGGAGATTCCACTCACACTCCTCAGTTTAGATGAGAAGGGACGATGATGTTTAGCAGTGCCAGGGACGGAGCCAGAAAAGTTGTATGAAGGGGTGCAATTGTTGCTGCATCATTGTTGGGGAGGGCCAGAACAGCTAAAATACAATATTTTGCTGCCAAAACATCATATTGGTAGCTCTAACAGTGTTGTTTTATCATTGTTGGCCTGGGTCATGGCCCCAGCTCGCCCCCTACTGCCTCCGTCCCTGAGCAGTGCAGCATCCCAGCAGAGAATAACAAAGAGGAAGAAGTTGTGAGGCCAAAATTCAGGTCCTGGACTTGGACATCTCCTGCTCCTCGAGTACCACTAGCTTACAAAAACTGCTACAATCAACAGCCCTAATACATTAATATTTGACTCGCTGTTCTGATTTGATCACCCAGACACCCACTAGTAACTGACAGAGTTAATACAAATTAAGCATAATATACAAATATTTGAAATTTTGAATTGCATTCAGTATGAATTAACAGATAAGCAAGGTTCAGGAAAATTAAATGCACTTGAACTGCCATGTAGCGCCACATCAGAGAGCTCAGCCACGAATCTTAAGGCACGAATACTGAAAAGTCACCAAGAGTACACAAGTTTGTGTTTAACCAACGTTCTTTCAAGCCATGCCTCCCAAGTTGGGATCGAACCAACTTTACATTACCAAAAGGGATTAAACCAACCTTGTGCTAGCAATTTGGGACTAGGAACTACAAACTTTGGAATATAGAGGCTAATACTTCAGAAGTTAATCTGACTAGCATTTGCCGCAGCACGAACTAGGACCAACGGCAAGTAAACCTAACATCTCTAAAAAAAAGCTAGAAATATAAGAGCTAATTGGAAGAGTACTAGGAAGGTATAAGCAATAGTGACGAATCAATGATATAGCTGAAATAAATAAACCCTCAATTTTCTGTTTTCAAAAACAAAAAGGGAATTAGTAGGACCTGTTCGGATGAACAAAAATGCAGCATACCACCCGAAAATTACAGTGTAGCCTAATTGGACACCTGAGAATGGAAGAAAAAAGTCATGGTAAGTTCAACAAGGGAAGGAAAAGGTGTTCGCAAATGGTGAAACCAAAGTAATTGTGCAATCTCTGATGATAAGTTTCAAAAAATACGTGCAAGAACTACGGACAAACAGAAGACTAATGTGTGTAATATGACGAGCTATCAAAAAGTCAGAATGAATATAATCTGTACCAGCAATCACGATTCCCTAACACATATAGTATGTGAGCTAAGAAATGATTCTTATAAATGAACGCTACGAAGGAAGTAAACACTAAATAGCATGACAGAATAAAGATATCACATTCATATTTGAAGTACAATTAATTGTTTTGACAACAATTAGGCATGTGCAGTGTTACTCGCCCTATAAATATATAACGTATAACATGATGCTCCAAATGTTTAGAAGGGACCATTTGAGACCATGGTGTGACTAAATAAAATGTAACGGAAAAAGATAGGATCTTATACAAGCGACTGCTTGCACTTTGGAAGGGACATTGGAATATACCAAAACATTCTTCGATAGATCACAGGTGCAGGCATAAAGGACACTCTAGCATGTAAATTTAAATCATGGGATCTTCTTAATTTCCCATGCTATCAATGAAGTTATACGGAGATTGTACAGCATTAAAGGAGAAAATCAGATGGTGCGAAGAAAAATACCAACAATCAGGAGAGATCTCATAAAGTTGCATCCTTGTTGGTGAAGTTCAAACAAGTGATTTAGGTGTGCTGTGAACAGAAAGACCCAGTTACTAACTGAGAGTAACACAAAACATAAAGGTAAAACTGAATGTGGTCATGCACCATTTCTAAACTCATACACCAATTGCAAGTTAGAAAAGGACGAATTGCATAAATTAGCTGAAGGATTTGTGCCAGGCTGGTTCCTTCGAAGTGAAAACTGGTGCAATATATTATACCTATTTACCTAGGCTGAAGAAGATTGGACTCAGAAATATAATGTTATACATTTTGAATCCTCCACACAGAAGAAGAGGTATCATGCACGCCCTGAAAACCAGCTCCTCCGTAAACGGTGCCTGGTCAAAAGATCATCCTCAAATAACATCGCCGAAAATAGAAAATGACTCTGTGTTCTCACTTTTCAGTTGTAACAATAATACAAACAGTGGCAGAGGGAGAATGGAGCTAGCAGGGGTCATGGCCAGCAGAAGTACTGGTCCAAATTATATTTTAGGTGCCGATACTTGGCCTTCCTTGTGAAATATAATGGAATTGCATTGCTTATCTGATCCCCATAACCACTGATTCATGGCTCTGCTTGCATTCTAATGTTAACAACTTGCACACATGAACTTGTTAGCTGATAATGTAGTCCTACAATTAGATGTTCAGTTAATAATCCCACATTCACTGACAGTAATACTATGTGACATTTCCACATCATCCAATAGGCAGTGTCAAATAATGGTATCAAAGGGAATGAGAACAAACCACTACGTAGTTCCGCCACACCATTACATCCTGTAAGGAGGTTTGCATCCAGCGAGCAAGCTTGTCGGTGCAGCTGACTCCCACCCCATCATCATCCGTGCCACACGAGCTTGACATGGCCCAGAGTCTTGCGATGAATGACCCAGCATATACTAGGGATGTAAGGAGAAGTGGAATCACTACTGCCTCGAGCTGATCCATCAAAGCATTTCAGTCCAAGCATTAGAAGCTCACCACTTATTAGTGTATACTCCCTCCGTTCCAAAATAGATGACCCAACTTTGTATTAAAGTTAGTATAAAGTTGAGTCATCTATTTTGGAACGGAGGGAGTATAATCAGAAGCAAAAAATGGTAGTAATCGAGATACAGCTTCATTACCAAGTGATCGCTACGAATGCCGAACACCGCGAGCGCCATAGACGAGTCGCTCAAGTTCCATACCTGAGAGGTAGCAAGATAGATTAGGGGATTTGAGATTCCTTCCGGGTATCAAACACTAGGGCTTAGATGGGGACTGGAAGGGGAGAAAGGGGCACTTACGCCTAGGAGAGCCGCGGTGGCGAGGACGGAGGCGGCGGAGGACACGGCCGCGCACACGAAGCGGCGGTGGAAGAAGGCGCGGAGCGAGGTGGCGGGCGGGAGGCGGAGGAGGAGCGTGGGGGCGTATAGGACGGCGACGTACGAGACGGCCATGGCGGCGCACGCTGCCACCGCAGCCTTCCCGGGTATCGCTGGCGGCGAGGCGGGGTGGGAGCCCGCCGGCGCCGCCATTAGCTCCGGCGAACTGGTTCTACGCGAGCTGATTTGACGGCGCGGGAGCTGATTTGGCGGCCGTGCTGTTACACGGCGCGCAGGACTCCGACCACTTGGGGCAGATCGCGGGCGTGGCTTCCGGCACGGAAGCGGCGGCGCTCGGTCGCGGACTGGTTGAGTTCAGCAGAGGCGCCGGTGCGGCTACTTGGACTTGAATTTTCTTTTGTGTGTGTGTTGAACTTGGACTCGGGTTTGTGACTATCGTCAGGTCGTGTTGCTGCTGCTGTGTAATCTGTAATGTGATGTTTTTTGGGTTACATCAGTGTGTAATGTAGATGAACTATACTAATCTACCAATAGTAACTTTTTGCTAAGTTTGGATCATGGACGCAAAGTTTGGGCATGAATTTTGTATAGAAGATAAATATGTGAACCATTGGTAAAAAAATAATCTAATTTCAGCACAAAATGGGTCGTTCAAGCGCAAGGTAAACTTTTTTGAAAAAACCCAATATGTGAACCATTCATATATATAAAGAAAACAAGTTGTTGAGCCGATTATGAAAAACTGGGCAAAGACAAATAGAAAGGCCACGCGAGCGTGGCCCTGCCACTTAACCAACGACAGAAAATGACAGACAAGAAACACACCATTGAGCACATCTCACCAACACACAAAGAACATGCTAGAGAAGAAAGTCCTCAACCGTAATTATCCTTCACACACCCTTCATTGAGGAAGCTAGATCCGGTGTGACACGCCTAAAAAAGGATGAGATGACCATTTTTAGGTTCCCGAAGGAGCATAACTGCATAAAAGACGCTTTGCAAGAGCATCGTACCACCATACCGCAAGCGCCAATGCCTCAAAGGGAGGATAAACCAAAACCGTTGTGGGAGGAGCGGACCTCGACCGCCTCAACTTATGTGTAACAAAAGAATGTGTAGGAGAAATCTGGTTTTTTTACAGTCGTAGGAGAAATTTATTGTGTGGTCAATATTCACCCTATTTGATGAGTTGTTTTGCTTTTGTCATCCTTTCACAAGTTTAGCAACAACACACGACTTTTAATCCAGTTAATATTTATCCCAGTTTTTTCTGCAACAACTTAATTTTATCCAAATCAGACCCCATTTTTGCTCCTTTTCCTAGGTGCTCACATTTGTTATTCTACTCAAGGGCTTTTCTGTCAAATTTCCAGCAGTAACGAATCTTTTTGATGTATATTTGTACTTTTTCCCTTTTTGGTTTTTTCTCTATCATGTGACTTATAAAATGTTTGCTTCATTTTAAAATAAACCATCGCGTACGTTCAAAATTTTCATCGCGTTTTTACAAAATGTTCCGGTTCCCCATGTATTTTTATAAAATGTTTTGGCTCGTATCTTGAAAATGCTTTTCTAATTCATGAACATTTTAAAAATTGTTTTTAACACCCGAATGAACATTTTGAAATTGTTTATAAAATGTTCATCATGTATTTGTTTTCTGTGCTTTAACACAAATCATTTCAAATGGAGAATGAGACGAGCCTTTTCATGCCATCTTCCAGCTGCATGGCAATTAACAACTTTTTGTGAAGAGAAGTTCTACGTCGATCAGCCTTAGTGGAATAACAACAGAACACAAGTGAGCTTCGATCAATCATGCATCAAGCTATAGGTTCAACAAAATACAGGGCACCAGTGCACAAACGAAGCACGTGCACACTGTACATTCAAACAATTCGTTGTACAATGGAATAAAAAGAATGGTATACATTTTCAGAAGAATTTATCGTCCACACTGCCAGTTCATTGTTCATGTATCAGTTCAAAACATTTTTTCATATCTTAACTCAGTTTCTTCATTCTAAGTAGTTACTTTTTTTATCTCGTTTAAATGTGTTTTCACCAGTTTTTGGTCATGTTCCATTTCCTCCATTTTTATTTTTTATACACTGGAATGTTGACAAAGTAACCAAGAATGTCACGTCTGTATACTTGTTGTAGAGCTCGTACCATGTCTGCTCCTTTTTCTTGCAACTAAAATCCGAGTAAGATTTATCTCTAATCATACATCTCAAAAACAATGAACAGTGGCGAACCAACCTGTGATTGGATGGTTAGATAGACAGTGGTATTCCCGGCCCATTAGGGTTCAAGTTCTGGTGTTCACATTTATTTCATAATTTTTGACCTACAATGACTTTGTAAAATCTTAAGATGATATACCGGATTAGTCACTCGAAGGTGCTCATAGGGATAAGGTGTGCATGTGTGCGTTCATAGGGCGAGTGTATACTCATATATATGAACGCTTGTGTCTGATGTTAAAAAAAACAGTAAACAATGCTCAATGCATTGACGGAACCCTGCTGGGAACAAGCCGCCCTGATATACATATTTTTTTTCTTTTACTCTGTTGCGGCAGAACGCAAGATTTTGATTTTCGCTTCTCACTACACTGCAGCAACTGGATAACCAAAACACAACCAGTCTGCCTAATCACTATAGAAGCCAAAACAATAACAGTTTGCGTCAGCCAACTTTTTTTCCCGCTGAGCTATAGGTGCTCCCAAACAATAACAAAGGACTGAGAGAAAGAAAACGAAACGAGCCCACAATTCTGTACATGATGTCACTTACGAGTAGACGTGCCATAGATGCGCCCTAAACAGACACATATGCCAAATACTTCCAAATTACCTAGTACAGAAAGAGGGGTTTTTATGAGCTCGAAAACTACTACTCCACGACGAACTACCCACGACGAACAGGGGAAACGGAAAGCAGAAACAACCAAAAGAACAAGGAGATCGAAGACCTGGTACCATCCTCTCGCCGAGTCTGCTCGGCGAGGAGCGCTGCGCCCGTCGCGTTGATACTGCGCTCGATGCCCACGTCACTCAATCGGCCCATCGCAGTGCTGGCTGCAGCGAATGGGGAGGTGCACCACCGCGCTGCCCTCCTCCTTGTCGTCGGGGGAGCTCCGGTGGCTCCTTGGCAGAGGAGAAGTATCGGCTGCTCGCTCCGAGAGTGTATGCACAAGCCCGAAGGCAGGGCTCCAACACGCCGTGCTAAGATACTCGACACTGGCATTGCCGGCGATGAATGTCGAGGTTGATGAAGATTCTTAGGAGGGCTAATCGTAGTTGAGGGGACGAAGAAGATAAATTATACATGAACTCTAAGAAATAATTGATATTCAAACCTAATAATTAGGGGTAGTTTTTCTGGAGTAGGGGACAATGGCCCCCTTTGGCCTCATGAAGCTCCGCCACTGATAGAGACCATGGGTGCAGAGGAGAAGGGCTGATCTTTTTTCAGCAATCGGTGGTGGATGGAGGGTGGGAGAGAACTCGTACTCGGGTGAGAGGAGGAAGGAGAGGAGGCAGAAAGTACTATGCAAGCATGTATATAGCGGATGGTCGACGAGAGGAGCGAGGTGAGCTGATGGAGTAATACTAGAGATACATAGAGTTACACGGAATTTACAAATTGGTGAGTTTTGATTGGAGATTGGGTGGGGGGGGGAGGTTAGTTAGAAAGAAAGAAACTCCTTTTTTCTAATCAAAACTCATCAGATTGTATGTTGATCTTGTCCGTAGATGGTTCCTTTCTGGAGGAGGATGGCACTTCGGCAGTGGGGATGATCCTTGTTGATATATATTTAACGACAAGTCTCTATACCTTGTTCAATCTCTTTACTGGCAAGTCTCTTTACTCGTTCCGTAATACATCACCTCGCGACTAACTCCTTAGTCATTTATTTGCAAGCTTATGATGTGTATTATCGAGAGGGCTCAAAGATACCTCTCCGATACTCGGAGTGACAAATCCCAATCTCGATCTATGCCAACTCAACAAACACCTTCGGAGATACCTGTAGAGCATCTTTATGATCACCCAGTTACGTTGTGACGTCTGATAGCACACAAGGCATTCCTCCGATATCCGGGAGTTGCATAATCTCATAGTCGAAGGAATATATATTTGACATGAAGAGAGCAATAGCAATAAACTGAACGATCAATATGCTAAGCTAACGGATGGGTCTTGTCCATCACATCATTCTCCTAATGATGTGATCCCGTTATTAAATGACTACACATGTCTATGGTTAGGAAACCCTAACCATCTTTGATCAACGAGCTAGTCTAGTAGAGGCTTACTAGGGACACGGTATTTGTTTATGTATTCACACATGTATTTAAGTTTTCCATCAATACAATTCTAGCATGAATAATAAACCTTTGTCATGAATAAGGAAATATAAAATAACAACTTTATTATTGCCTCTAGGGCATATTTCCTTCAACAGCAGGATATAAAATCAGGCTATGCATCAGAATATGAGCTATCAAATACAGTAGCAAAATCTAATGCAAGCACGATAGAGAGAAAAAGGGCAATATAGGAATGATCAAGGGGGTTTTTCTTGCCTTGAAGCTCTGCGGCAAGTGGCTGGACGTCTGCAGCATGGTTGTACTCGATGGCATCAGCGTCGGTCTCGGGGTCTACCGAAGAATAAGAGGGTGAAGAAACAGTAAATATAAAGCACACAGATGCAGCACAAAGCATGACATGGTGATATGCTATGCTAGGGGTGACGTAATGCAGTGCTATGCGTTACAAACGGAGCGGGAAAATTTCTCATGATATTTTCTCGGCTTTAGGCATTTATCGGACAGACGAACCGGAGAGGAAGGTTTCACGTTTGCAGTGTTGTAGGTATGGGACAGGTACATGGGGGGCCCAAACAGATTTGTCTCATTTTTCTGATCTTTTTCACATATAAAACATTTTCATCCGAGCTGCGATTGATTTTATATGATTTTACAAAATTTTAACAATATTCTGAAATTACTGGAATTATTTAAATTTGAATTATCTAGAACAGTAAAATACCTTTTACACCCACCATGGGCTAGCCACAGTGGATGACAGGTGGGGCCAAGGGCAGTTGACTACTGCCGAGTCAACTAGGTTGTCAAATGTGACACACTGACTGGGTTGACTGTTGACTTGGTCAAACTGACAGGCGGGTACATGACTGGCCAGCGTCGCACCCTGGGTTGCTTAAAAATGCTAAATCAGTGTGTAACGCCTAAGAGCTAGACGTTGCACATTGACTTAGCAATTTTCAGGCAGTCCGGAATGTCAGTCAAGCGGTGTACAGTGTAGTGTGGCGCTTAATTATTGGGCACTAACAAAAGAGTCTTCCGGGTGAAAAAATTCACCAACGATTTACTGTGTGATATTGTTTCTTTCGCAGATCATGACAGTGATTTTGGCCAAATGGTTGGCGCACCTCTCAGCGTACGACCATATGGATGGGATTTGTCCCTGAGACCTGTGTCAAAACGAGTGTACCCTTATGATTTGAACAATAATATAATCTTGTTACTACATGCTCACGTCGTACTAAAAAAGGAGGATGACCCTCGGACTTTGCATCTGGGAGATGCATACGGCCATTTTATTGATTATTCTCAAGGACCTTACAAAGTATTACAACAATGTGCCTGAATCCACCATCATGGCAACATATGTCGCTACTCTTATCCAAAATGATGAAGGGGTGCTAGATAGGCCACTACCCAGACCACTCACCTAAGCCTAACATCAAAAGCCGGAAGCCAAAACACATTCGGAAGCTCCAGCCGAGCCACATACCGGGTCTGGGGCACAATCCGGCCAGACACACTCGTGTGTCGTTGCCGCCATCTTCCACAGGTCCGTCTTCAGATCAAATTGAGGCTTCTACCTTGTCTGGCCACTCAGCCATCGACGTCACCACGACACCAGACAGCTTCGTCCTCCTGCGCGAGTCCATTGCCACACATCGGACGCCGAATTTCCACTGTGCCATGCCGCCGAGATACGCCGCCATCAATGAGTAGGATGAAGCACCGCTCCGCCGAGACCGGCAGGGCTGCTGAAGACCAATCCGCCGCCAAGCAACCAAAGCATCACATCCACCCAAAACTCACCACGAACAACACCCCCAAGAAGGTGACGACACCTGGAGCGCCGCTGTCGCTCGATCCGGCAAGGATTTGGGCTTTCGCCCGGCATACGAGCTGGGTGGAAGGAAAAGGGGAAGGAGGCAACCTGGACGGGCCTACAAGAAGGGTACGACGCCCTCGGGCGTCGCCGCCATCGTTACCAGCACTGTTGGCCTCGGGTTTCTCCGGAGCCACCTCCCACCTCCAGCCGCCAAACAGGTACAACTCCGGCGACAAAGGCCGCCCAAAGCAGGACCATCGGAGGCAGCCCTGATTGAAGTAGACGGAGGCCTTCAGATCTGGATCCGGCGCCGCCGAGACGCCCGCACCACAGCCGCCACCAGCCGTCGCCTCGCCGCCCCGGCGGCCGAGGAAAAACGGCCAGCACCAACGAGCACCGGTCAAGCCAATGGAGTCTCGCCGGAAGGGCCGCCGCCCCAGATCCAAAGAGCCACGCTCACCCATCTCCGAAGAGACGAGCAGCTCGCGCGAAGCCGACCGCTCCAGCCACCGCAACAAGCACCACTCTGAGGCCCCATCCCAGACCGACCCCCTTCAAGCACCCAACACCATGATCCAGATCTGGCCGCTCTAAGCAGAGGAAGAAGCCCATCGGGCGGGGAAGCAGCCAGCAACGGCCAGGCCTGCTCCCCAGGCCGTCCGGCGGCAGGAGGCACGGCCCCAGCCCGCGGGGAGACCACCAGGACGAGGCGGCGATCTCCACACAGCCTCGCGTTGCCGAGGACGAGGCGGGCGAGCAGGAAGGGGGACCAACACGAGGACGGACGGAGGAGGAGGTGGAAGGGGTCCCGTCGCTGTCGCGGGCCGGCCGGAGGCCGCCGGCGCCGGCGGCGAGGGGAGGCAGACGAGGGTGGCGGTGCTCGGGGGAAAACCTAATCACCCCCGAGTCGCCTGCGCGAGAAGACGCGGGGTACCTCACGTCGTACGAATGTCGCCTGAGGATTTGTCCATGAGGAGGATTTGTCCCATGCTGGCATGCTCACGTCGTACCAATGCATGCATGCATGCACGCGGTTGAAGCAGCAGTGTACGTCCAAGTACGCGCGTGGGACACTGGAAGTGAAATGGAGCTACTGAGTCCATTTCATGTTTTTATTAGCATAGTTATTATACACTCGTGAAAAGGTACTACGTGCATCAATATCCACACGTTATTTTATTCTAACAGGCTGCTTTATATATATTCTCATATTCCACACCCTTATTTCAATGGTGGGCATTTCTTCTGACACTCCTCTGCGGTATGAAAACACGGTACACCCGGCTTGGTGAGGCAGCAGTAGCACTCTGGATCCCAGCCCCAGAATTCACCTTTAGATGTACAATTTCTAGGAAGACAAAATTTCACGGTAATTTTGCTGTCATCTAATGACGAGACCGCCATAGTTGTGTTGGCACGGCCATCTTGGTAGATGCTCTCAGGCTCAGGGCGACGACCTATTACATTGATAATATTTATGCATGGATGTCAGTGCACGATACACAAATATATATACATACATATACATATATAAACGGTACTTACATTGTCCAACCATAAGAAGACACCCGATGAACAAAACAGTCATGTACACCATGCTGCCCCCCTTCATATTTTCGACGAACGGTGTGGGAGATTATGAGATAGACGCAGTCTGTAGGCTGTAGCAATGGCTGTGACTCCCCCTCTCGCCTCAGTATATATAGAGGGTATAGGTCTAATTAAGTACGTACGAGATATGCATTAATTGTCACATTCCATATATACAAGCATGCCAGACGTGCGATTCGATTTGCTGATCGCACAATTATCTTATGGTTATGATAATCCTGTTTTTCCGGTCGGCTCTTGCATGTTCTTCCCTTTAGCAGGTTCAACAGTTGCACCTGATTGCCTCGCTTCGGCTAACAAAAGGAAGAAGAAGATCGCCTATTCTGTTTGGCAGCTTCTTCTAACGAAAAAGGGTTTTCCCCCGCTTTATATTATAAAGCAACCACCAAGCATCCAACATCAAGTTACAGTACAATAAGTCATAGAATCATGCTGGGGGCACAGCAAGACAAACCCCAAAAGAGTACTCGGAGGCGCTAATCTGGCTCAGGAGGGGGCGGTGGAGGTGGCGGAGGAGGAGCAAAGGACGCCGCCGAGGCACGAAGACCCGCCATGATGCTGTCGATGACGGCTCGATCGCTCCGCTTACTAAGCGGTCTCCAAAGCTGCAGGAGGCCACACATTTTGTAGATCACATCAGTCACACGGGACGAAATCACTCGTTCGACGACTAATTTATTGCGGGTACACCAAAGGGACCAGGCAAGGGTGCCTAGCGCGACCCAAATAGGGGCGCGCCTGGACCCGGGAAGCCGGAGGGCCTCCCCGAACAAATCCGGTAGGTTGTCATGGCACCATGTGCCTCCAACTACCTCCCGAAAGCAGCTCCATAAAAACTGCACCGCCGGGCACCGGAAGAAGATGTGGTTGCAGTCTTCCGGAACCAGACAAATGGGGCAAAGACCGTCTCCGGGTCCATTACGCTTACGGACCTCAGTGCCCGAGGGGAGGCGTCCTCTAACCCATTGCCATAAGAATATACGGATCTTTAGGGGGAGTTTGATCTCCCAGAGCACCGTGAGCTCCACTGGACCAGGCGTAGGCACAATCGCCTGGTACAGGGATCTAGTCGAAAATCTACCGCTTGGCTCGAGGTACCAGGATAGCGAATCCGGTTCCAGAGAAGGAGGATGAAGGGCAATGCATTCCAGTAACTCGTCCCATTGCGCAAGTTCGATCGCCCCGAAGGTGCGACGAAAGGCAATCGCACTTAGGTTCTCTAATGCCGCAGCCACAGAGATCTGTGGGCGAACACAGATAGAAAATAACGCGTAAAAACGCTTTGCAAAGGGGCGGGGTCCCGCCCATCGGTCCAGCCAAAAGAGGGTGGCAGATCCAGAGCCTATCTGGATGGAGGTCCCAATGCGTAGGACCGGAAGCAAAGATATCACCGATTGCCAGAATTGGGATCCTCCAGCCCTAGAGGCAAACGCGAGTGGTTGCCCACGAAGGTACTTCCTACGAATAATCTGAAGCCACAGGCCACCCTCCTCCGTCTGGATCCGCCAAAGCCATTTGGACAGGAGGGCAATGTTCATACGCTTGGAGGAGATGACTCCCAAGCCTCCCTGGTCCTTAGGTTTGCAGATCTCAGACCATTTGACTATATGGTACTTCTGCTTATTGTTCTCTCCCGCCCAAAAGAAACGGGAAAGCAGTTTGGTAATTTCCTGATGAAGGGATTCATGAAGGCTATAGAGTCCCATTATATACATCAGTAGGCTAATAAGGGAGGAGTTCATCAGAATCACTCGAGCGGCTTTAGAAAGCCATCTCCCTTGCCAAGGCTCCATTCTAGGTTGGAGCTTGGCGACTATTGGGCGGAAATCCTTTTCCAGGAGTCGTGCATCGCTAAGGGGCACGCCAAGATAAGTCGTCGGGAAGGAGCCCAAGCGGCAATTCAGACGATTAGCAATCCGCTGGGCCTCCCTTTGGGAATATCCCATGACCATTACCTTGCTCTTGGCAAAGTTTATTTTGAGGCCCGACATCTCCTGGAAGCAGAGGAGGAGGAATTTAAGGTTCTGGATATCCTCATCAGATCCCTCGACCATCATAATGGTGTCGTCCGCGTACTGGAGATGGGTTAGACCCCCAGGTGTCACCAGATGAGGGCAAATCCCCCTAATGTGACCCGCATGCTTGGCCAAATCAAGAATCGAGGCGAGCGCATCAACCACAAGGTTGAAAAGGAATGGGGAGATCGGGTCGCCCTGCCGTACCCCTTGGCCAGTCATGAAGTATGGGCCAACCTCCCCATTGATGTTAACCGCTGTCCGGCCACTCGTAACTAATTGCATTACCCGTGCTACCCAGTGGGGGTCAAAGCCACGCTTCAGCAACACTTCCCGAAGGAAGGACCAGTGCACCGTATCATAGGCTTTATGGAAATCGATCTTGAAGAAGACCGCACGAAGGTGTTTGCTCTTAACCTCATGGATAATCTCATGAAGAACAAGAATCCCATCTAAGATAAATCTCCCTTTCGTGAAGGCTGACTGGTTCGGATGATGAATCCGGGGAGCGACAAGGGCCGCCCTAGAGGCGTACCCTTTAGCGAGGATCCGAAAGATCACATTTAGGACTGTGATGGGGCGGAATTGTCTAATGTCCGCCGCTCCTGGTACCTTGGGGATCAAGGAGATAATCCCATAGTTAAGCCGGGACATATCTAAGGTACCCTTAGAGAGCTCGCTAAACAGGTCGAGGATGATATCCTTGACCATCGGCCAGAAGGCCTGGAAAAAGCGAACCGGCAGGCCATCGGGGCCAGGGGCCGACGTCGGGTTCATAGCTTTAACAAGGGTCTCCACTTCCGCAGCATCGAAGGGGGCTAGAAGGATTGCATTTTCGGCGGGGGAAATCTGTTGGTCACGTGACCAGAAATGGTCAGCTAGGGCGACACCATTCCGCTGCCGACCCTGAAATAGAGACTTGTAAAAGTCGTCAACTAGCAGGCGAATAGCCTGAGGGTCTTGAAACAATTGTCCACCCTCCCAGAGGAGAGGGATGGAGCAACATCGCCTCCGGCCATTGGCGATGGCCTGAAAGTAGGCAGTGTTGGCATCCCCAAATAGTACCCAATTAATGGAGCCGCGTTGGCGCCAGTACTCCTCCTCCTTGGAGTATATCTTCATAAGGGAGTCCTCCAAGTTATATCTATGCATCCATTCCTCCGCGGAGATCCCGGTGATGTCAGCGCGAAGGTCAAGGGTCCGGATCTCCTCCAGGAGAGACGCCTTCCGCACCCGAAGATCTCTCCTGATGTTCGCCCCCCATCCCGTCATGAACTGTCGGGATCGTTTGGATAAGTGATGCCATTCATCAAGAATAGACATCTGTCTATGGGGCTCAGCGCGAGCCGAGACCCAGTGCTCTTGGACCGCGTCCATAAAGTTAGGTTGCCAAAGCCAGAAGTTCTCGAAGCGGAACCGCGGAGGAGGGCGCGGCCGTTCATCCATAGAAGCTAGGAGGAGGGGAACGTGGTCAGAACCAATACGGGTAATGGCCTGAAGGGATGCCAAAGGGAACCGAAGTTCCCAGTCCGGGGAGATAAACACCCGGTCAAGCACGCTAAGGGTCGGGGAGACCTGTCGGTTAGTCCAGGTAAAACGCGCCCCGACCCTGTCTAACTCACGGAGACCCAAATCTGCGGCCCAATCATTGAAACGTCGCATCTCGGCTAGATCCACCCGAGCATTATTCTTCTCCTCCGCGGATCGAAGGAGGTTGAAGTCGCCTCCAACCACAACCGGGAGGGTCGCAGAGGAGATCTTGGCATGGAGCTCTGCCAGGAAGGCGGCGGAGCGACTGTGATCGGCCAGACCATAGACCACTATGATCTCCCATTTGAAGTTTACGTCACGTTCCCAGACCTCCATACTAACAAAGTAGGATCCACGGTCCATGGAGCCCACCTCAAAGGTGGCATCCTTCACACCTAAAAGGATGCCACCGGAGTGCCCGGTCACCCCACTAGATGGCAACCAGTGCCAGGCGAAGAGATGTCTACTAAGGCGCTCAAGTTCCACTAGAGAGAAGTCAGTGCGCATTGTTTCTTGAATCGCCACCACATCAATGGCTTCCTCACGCATATACTCTATGAGCTGCCTGTGGCGGCCATCGTGACCGAAGCCCCGCAGGTTCCAAAAAAGAGCACGCATGATCACTCGCCTAATGGGTCCTCCCTGGACCCAACAGTGGAAGCAGCGCTAAGAGCCCGGCGGAGTTGAGCAGTGCGGGATCGAGTACGGCCACGAACCTCACCAAGATCGGCCCCAGGGGGGCACGGCCACATGGACGGCGAGGTGGAGCGGTGGGGGCCTCCGCGGTTGCTGCTGCCTCATGGGCCCTAGTGGCTGCGAGGTGGCCCTCCAGGATTTCTTTAGCCTGGAGGGACGCAAGCTGCTCAAGGGCCGGACCCTTCTCGCCACGGAACACAATGGCCGAATCAGCCGCTACCTTGGCAAGGTGCCCAAGAGGGACCCCGGCAAGAGCGGAGAAGGATGCATCACAGAAATCATTAGAATCAGAGCAGGGGGCTTGGGAGGCAGACGGACCTGGATCAAGGTTGCGGATAGCAGCACGTCGTGAAGCCTTCTCCACCGTGGTCGGGGACGCCCCAGGAAGACCCAACGCCGCCCCAAGCCTGTCACTCTTCCGGGCAGAGGAAACCGGGGTAGAGGCCGAGCGAGGGCGGCCCCGAGATCTGGGAAGCCGGGCCATCGACGGGGGAAGGGGAGGAGCCACCGGAGACTGAGGGGGTGACGGCTCCAGGAAGTCCTCCCGGCCGGGCATCGGGGACACCAGCCTCGGGGAGGATGGAGGACGAACCTCCATGCTGCCCCGGCTGGCCTTGCTCTCCTCCTCCTCCGAGATGGACAACGGAGGCAGGAAGGGTGGAGGAAGAGTAGCGCCAGGAAGGAGGGTGGCGGCCTCGTCGAGCATGGCCGCGATCGCCGCGATGTCCTCACAGTCGTCTGCAGGGTCGACATTGGAAGTGCCGAGACCCACGCTGTGAGTGGTCGAGGGGTGGGAGGAGCCAGCAGGGGGCCTATCATCCTCCGAATCGGACGAGACGTCGCCAGAGGCCTCAGCGCGGGGGGAGCGGTGATGGGGATCCCGAGGGGAGCCCGGAGCGGTAGCACCCCCACCAGATCTAAGAGCGGCATCGCCTCCCGCCTCCGGGTTGAGGGGATCAATGGGAGTCTCACCCTCAACGGAAACGTGCAGGTCGTATCCGACATCGTTGAAGAACATGCGAATCATCATCTTGAGCTTGGAGGGATCGGGGGATTTGACCTGTAACCGCACCGCGGGGCCCTTGGGCAGAGACGCACCGTCCACTACCACAAACTTGCCCAACAGGCGGGACAAGCCCCGGAGAACACCCTCGTCGCGGGCAGGAGCCGGGAGCCCACGAATTTGCACCCAAACCGTGGACAGGGTGGCCACGGCGAGAGGGTCCACCGAGGGGACCGAGATGCGAACTGAGAGCTGGTTGAGGGTGAGCGTGAGTCTGGCGCTGTGAGTGCCATACCGAAGGCTCACGGGGTCGGGGAAGATCACCGTGAATTCCCGGTCTGAGATTGGGGTGACCTCCCAATCCCAGTCCGGGTTGAACAGGTGGCGAAGCTCGTCGGAGATGATGGCCGGGGACGCCGTCTTGCCATCCAAGACAGAGATGAGCGCGGACATGGGCGGAGCGGCCCGGGTCTCGGGGAGGTCCATCTGGAAGAAGCCCAGATCGTCAAGTGCGTAACCGAACAACCCCAGGGCTCCAATGGGCTGGTGGTCGGGGCACAGCGCGGCAGGATGATCAGTCCGCAAGCAGCGGGAGCAGGCCAAAGGCTGGGTACACTCGACCTGGCAGTGTCCGGCCACCCCGCAGTTGAAGCAGGTGGCCGCCGACACAGCAGGCGGAGGAGCAGCCGCAACAGGCGGGTGAGTGACCGAGGAGGCCGGACCCCTAAGCTGAGATTGCTCTCCGCGCTTCTTCTTCTTCTTAGCGAAAGCGCCGCGCCCGTTGCGGTTGCCGCCGTTGTTGGGGCCGACCGGAGGAAACTGGCCTTGGCGGCGAGGAGGGTCGTAGCGCCGAGGGGGGAGGCCTCCGACCGGCCAGACCGGGGCGGTGAACGGGAGCGGCGGGGGGACGGGCGGTCCCGATCCCGGCCGCGGCCACGCCAGGAGGAGGGGGAACGGTCCCGGTGGCGGGATGAGCGCCAGTCGCCACCCTCGGATGGCGCGGCCGCCTTGTCGCGCACCAACGCGTCCCGGAGCTCGGCCTCCCGACGCGAGCCATCTGGCGACGAGCGAGGCGCCACATCGCGGCCCGGCGCGTGGCGCTTTGGGCGCGGCTCGCCATCACCGGCATCGCGGGCCATGGGAGGTAGGTAGACGGAGGCGGGAGGCGGGATACGAGACTCGACCGGTGGCGAGGGCGACGCAGGGGAGGACGCGAGGAGGAGGCGGGGTGGCGGCGAGAAGGGTGCGGGACGGGGCTGGGGCGGGGGGCCAGCGGCCAGCGAAAACCCTAAGGAGGGGAGCTGGGATGGGCTAGGATCGAGGGGAGGCCCACGAGGCCCAGCATGGGCCGGCCCAACCGAGGAGGGCCAGGGGGAGGGAAGGAGACCCCCCGACGTGGACGGCCCACAAGGCCCACGTTGGCCCAACCCAACACACGAAGGCGCGTGGGGGGAGGGAAGGGTTCCCACCTGCATCCGCAGCGCCACCGGCGCCGGAGGGGAGAGTGGCACATCCGCGATTGGCCGGAAAGCCCGGAACTTTGGGCCCCCACATAATGCGGTGGGCGGAGCCAAGCCGGGAGGAGGCAATTCCAGCCCTGGAGGTCGACGAACGCCAGCAAAGCGCCGCCACGAGATCGCCGCTGCCCCGAGATCGGCCCGTCCGGCCACCCCCCAGTTCAAGGACCGGGCCCCACGCCCCTGACGACTAGCACTGTTGCCAGCGCCAGGGGGAGATGGGGAAGGTGGTGCAAGCGGGCAGGAGCCGCCGCGCTGCAAAGGACGGGGAGGGGGGAGCAGGGAGGGGAACGGCGGGGGGTCCGCGCGGAGGAAACCAGGAGAGGGAATCGCCTCACCGGCCAGTGGAGCCGTGGGGGGAGCCGCGGCGACAGCCTCCGCCAACCGGTCACCGAAACGCCGGGGAAGGAGGAGAGCGCCGGCCGCAGCTGCGACGGCATCCGCGAGGTCCTCCTCCGCAGCCACATCCGCCCACCGCACACCGTCCGCGCGAGGAGCGGGAGAGGACGGGAGGGAGGGCGGGGAGGGCCGGGGCACCGCCGCCGGAGGGGCCGTGGAGAGGGCCGGGGCGGGCAGCAGGGCACCGGCGAGGGGCGCGGCGGCAGGAGCAGCGCAGTCGCCCATCGCCGTATACATCATCATTGGCAGCTTCTTCTTAAGGCTATGGAATCAAAACGCATGATAGTTGCCACCAATTCAAACACCAGGTTTGTACTACTCGGGAGGCCTACTCAACTACTTTGGCATGGTTATCACAACCTAGTAAGTAAACACTAAATGTGATCAAGGGTAGAAGAGCTTGGAGTAGAGGAGTTCGTTCCACGTGTCCTGGAGCCCCGGGAGGCACCAGTGGACGCAGTCGGCGTAGGTCCTGGGGTCGGCGACCTGCTCCGGCGTCAGCGGGTTCCACTGCTTCTTGTAGATGGAGGTGTGCGCGTCCTTGCGGTACATGGACAGCTGCGTCACGTTGAGGAACGTGAGCGGCACGTCGGCGCCGTCGCCGTCGAGGATCTCCCTGATCACCCGCATCACGCTCCGCCGCCCGTCCGTGCCCCAGTACCCGGCGTCCTCGATCATCGCCGTCTCGTTGTAGCAGTTGCCCCCCGGCGCGTCCCCCCAGTCCTGGCTCTTGCCGTGGGTGGGCGACATGCTGGTGAAGAAGACCCTGGTGGTGTTGAAGTCCATCTTGTCCCTCACCCACTGCAGCATGTCGCGGAACGCCATGCCGTAGGCCTCCTCGGTCGACACCCACACCGCGTCCTCCTCCCTGGCCTCCGCGATCGGCCCGTTCATGACCCTGAAGCGCAGCCCGGTGCACCACCAGAGGTAGGTGTTGAAGACCAGCACGTCGGCGCCCTCCCAGTGGTGGCCGTGGTGGGAGATGGAGCCGTTGCGCACCATGCGGTCGGAGATCTTGTGCACCACGGCGTCGTCCGCGTTGGACTGCAGCAGGAAGGGCGCCCAGTAGAACTCCACCGTCGCGTTGTACTCCCTGGCGGTGAACACGGTGTGCTGCTGGTCGGGGGACATCTCGAAGGACTTGGCCTCCGGGGACGGGATGGCGGACTGGAGGAGGCACACCATGGACGTGAACTGCCCGCGGTTCAGCGAGTCGCCCACGAACATCATCCGCTTGTTCCGCAGCGTCTCCAGCATCTGCGTCGGGTTGAAACTGCGCATACATGCAGCAGAGAGAGGTTAGTTCAGCAGAGGAGTCCCGTCACGATAATGGCGGAAGAATAGAGAAGATGGGAGACGGCGTACGCGGGGAGGGTGCAGTCGTGCGGCTGCCATCGCCAGGACTGGTAGCCCCTGTCGGGGCGCCCCTGCGCCTGGCAGGTGAGCTGCGGCTGGATGTAGGGGCACTCCTCCTCCCGGTACAGCGGGTGCGCCTCCTCGTCCTGCACCCAGCTCCCCGAGAACACGTCGCACTCCTCGTCCTCGTCCTCGTCGTTCACCGCGAACGCCAGCCTCCCCTGCCACCTCTTCTTCTTCCTCTGCCACCCATCCTCCACCCCCGATCCATCTTTTTTTTGGAAAGATCGATCAGTACGTCCATATTACACGCTGCTGGCAACAAGTTAATCCTGCGATCGATCGTGAACGTGATACTTACCGGGCGGCTGCTGATGCTCGCGGTTGACGCTGACGTCGAAGTGCGCCGAATGTCGACCAGCTCGCTGGCCGATGAGCGCCGCCAGCTCTTCCCCGTAGAGGAAGGAGAAGAGGAGCATGAAGAGCAGCGACAGCAGGATGAACGGCGAGAGCCGCGCCTTCTTGGCGACCAGCGAGAAGGTGGCCGCGGCGGCGGCGGCCGAGGACGAGGAGTGGGCAGGCGCCTTCACCATCATATCCCTGGTCGATATGATGATCCCCTGATCAATCTCTTTGCTTGCAGAATGCGGAGAGCGTGATGATGGTGGCAGCAGTGCAAAGTTCCTAAGTGGGGGACATATTATATAGGCTGATTCAGTTGCCACCATGAGTTCTTCACCGTTGCGAGGTCGCTGTCTCGGAGTGCCTCGGCCGGTGATAGGAAATGCCTTCTTTTTTCTCTCTTTCGCCGAGGAAAGATAAGGAAGATCCTTCTAAACTGTTTGTTGTGCGCAGGGCAGGTGCGGGGGTTGGCGCGGATCACATGCTGAACCCATTAATCCCAAAAGCAAGAGAAACTGAGAATGTCTGAACTGGGTTGTCTTCTCACTCAGTGGCTATTGGCAGGTTCGGCACCAGCCTGTAAGTAGAAGACATGTGTACTGACATGCATGCACCAACAAAAGTGCATCAAAATCAAGCGTGTTGGCCTGTTTCATCGGCGATCCTGCCGCTGATCTGCATCTATTTATGTACTGTACAGCATTGTACCTTCCTCGCTCTACCCTATATCTGCAGGAACCGATACCAACTATCAGGTAGTCTGTCGGTTAAAGGCAAAATGGAAAATAAGCAGCAAATTATGCTTCATCATAACGCATAGTAAGAGTTTAGTCCATGTCTCTATATTCCCTTGGCTGATTGCAATGCAAAATTAATTGATTTTCTTCTTACATTCCACCTCTAAGAAGAATCTGACGGCTTGAATCCATCCTAAACAGGGCTTGCGGAACAAGTGCAACTCTGAGTAACCTCTGAGAACAAGATGAAATGCATTTTTCTCTGCACCAGTGCACGAGGCTGCAGCCGAAACTAATCCACAACAAGACTTACAGAACAAGCGTGGTTGGTGATCCACACAGCACAGCACACAGTAATGCTGATAAACCAACTGTTTTTTCTTGGATTCTAAGCCAAGAGAGCTGGAAAGAGCCGCGGCTGCATAATTCCATCACAATTAACCATCAGATGTACCTCCGATCCAGCTCCACGTCATGTCAGAATGGTTGTTCTGATTGTTCGGTTGGACCAACAGGCATCATGTCCATCTCCTTTCCTCTTCACCTTTTTATGTTCTTATTTTCTGATATTCATTTTTTTTACAACACTTCAGCAATATACAAGTCAGACCTCTTCAGAAAAATAAAAGGCTTCTGCCCAGCTTTAATTATAACGGATTTAATGCATGTCATCAAATATTATATTTTTGAATTCATATTTGAATATAATTAAAATGACCCAAAATACGAGGGAGACCCGTAAACCAGGACAGAGGTAGTAATTCTCATCTAGATAAGAATTAACTATGTCTTATCTAACTTCTATGCCATTCGACCTTCATGCGCTAAGATTCGTTTTCCATGTCGGTTGTAGGAGGGTTTGTGGGGAGAGAGACCCAAATCCATGTCTTATTTTTTACCCAAATGTTAGATTTTTAAGGTTTCGGATCGAACGTTGTTTTACCGTATGATTTTGTGGCACGAATCACGAAACAAAGCCACTTCCACGTCACCTTTTTCAATCGTTCGCGTTGACGCGGAATGAATGACTGTCTACTTGCTTTTCCCTTTATCACCCGCATTGCCCTCGACTTGCTCTTTTCCCCCATTCTTTATGGAAAATGTTTCAAGTCTACAGGCCGGCCGATGCTTCGGCCGGTCGCGTCCATGCGTGCCCTTCCCAGCCATCCACCAAGCAACACGTAGGATGCCCCCATCCAGGCTGCCATCTCCCATTTTTCTTTCACCTCCGAATCTCTCTCCCCCTTGCGGATCTGCAGCAACTCTCCTCCCTTCTTCCCCGGCGAGCGTGCACCTCATCTCTCCTCCCTCCTAGACCAGAGCGGATGGGTGCTACATCCATTCACGCCGGAGATGCGCCGCCTCGACGATGGTGCCATTTTTTTGTCCCAAACAAACGAAGCTGCAACGACACCGCATTTTTGCTACAAACACGGTGCCAAATGCTACAACCACCTCCAAGGGAAGCTGCAACCAGCGTCGACGTAACCTACAACGGGCCCGGTGACTTCTGTATTTTTCTACAACCGGCTCCGTTGTTTGCTACAACCGCCTACTTTTTTTGCTACAAATCGAGGATGGCGAGCGTGGTGACCGTGCACAACGACTTGTTTTTCTTTTTGCTACAACTGACTTCATTTCTTGCTACGATCGGCTTCTTTTTTGCTACAGTCGAGGCTCGTGAGCGTGGTGATGCGGGCGGCGAGTGAAGGAAATATGCCCTAGAGGCAATAATAAAGTTATTATTTATTTCCTTATATCATGATAAATGTTTATTATTCATGCTAGAATTATGTTAACTGAAAACATAATACATGTCTGAATACATAGACAAACTTAAATGTCACTAGTATGCCTCTACTTGACTAGGTCATTAATCAAAGATGGTTATGTTTCCTAACCATAGACATGAGTTGTCATTTGATTAACGGGATCACATCATTAGTAGAATGATGTGATTGGCATGACCCATTCCGTTAGCTTAGCACTTGATCGTTTAGTATATTGCTATTGCTTTCTTCATGACTTATACATGTTCCTACAACTATGAGATTATGCAACTCCTGTTTACTGGAGGAACACTTTGTGTGCTACCAAACGTCACAACGTAACTGGGTGATTATAAAGGATCTCTACAGGTGTCTCCAAAGGTACATGTTGAGTTGGCATATTTTGAGATTAGGTTTTGTCACTCCGATTGTCGGAGAGGTATCTCTGGGCCCTCTCGGTAATGCACATCACTATAAGCCTTGCAAGCAATGTAACTAATGAGTTAGTTACGGAATGATGCATTACATAACGAGTAAAGAGACTTGCCGGTAACGAGATTGAACTAGGTATTGAGATAACGACGATTGAATCTCGGGCAAGTAACATACCGATGACAAAAGGAACAATGTATGTTGTTATGCGGTTTGACCGATAAAGATCTTCGTAGAATATGTAGGAGCCAATATGAGCATCCAGGTTCCGCTATTGGTTATTGACCGGAAACGTTTCTCGGTCATGTCTACGTAGTTCTCGAACCCGTAGGGTCCGCACGCTTAAGGTTTCGATGACAGTTATATTATGAGTTTATGAGTTTTGATGTACCGAAGGTTGTTCGGAGTCCCGGATGTGATTACATACATGACGAGGAGTCTCAAAATGGTCGAGACATGAAGATTGATATATTGGAAGCCTGTATTTGGATATCGAAAGTGTTCCAGGTGAAATCGGGATTTTACCGGAGTACCGGGAGGTTACCGGAACCCCCCTGGGGCTTAATGGGCCATAGTGGGCCTTAGTGGAGAAGAGGAGAGGAGGCCAGGGCAGGGCCGCGCCCCCCTAGTCCGAATAGGACAAGGAGAGGGGGGCGGCGCCCCCCCCCTTTTCCTTCCTCTCTCTCCCTCCTCTTTCCCCCTTCTCCAAGTCCAACAAGGAAGGAGGGAGTCCTACTCCCGGTGGGAGTAGGACTCCCCTTGGCGCGCCTCCTCCCTGGCCGGCCTCCCCCTCCCCCCTTGCTCCTTTATATACGGGGTCAGGGGGCACCTCTAGACACAACAATTGATCTCTTGATCTCTTAGCCGTGTGCGGTGCCCCCTCCACCATAGTCCTCCTCGATAATATTGTTGCGGTGCTTAGGTGAAGCCCTGCGACGGTAGAACATCAAGATCGTCACCACGCTATCATGCTGACGGAACTCTCCCTCGACACTCGGCTGGATCGGAGTTCGAGGGACATCATCGAGCTGAACGTGTGCTAAAACTCTGAGGTGTCGTAGTTTCGGTGCTTGATCGGTCGGGCCATGAAGACGTACGACTACATCAACTGCGTTGTTCTAGCGCTTCCGCTTTCGGTCTACGAGGATACGTGGACACACTCTCCCCTCTCGTTTCTATGCATCACCATGATCTTGCGTGTGCGTAGGATTTTTTTTGAAATTACTATGTTCCCCAACAGTGGCATCCGAGCCCGGTTTTATGCGTAGATGTTATATGCACGAGTAGAACACAAGTGAGTTGTGGGCGATACAAGTCATACTGCTTACCAGCATGTCATACTTTGGTTCGACGACATTGTTGGATGAAGCGCCCCGGACCAACATTACGCGTACGCTTACGCAAGACTGGTTCTACCAACGTGCTTTGCACACAGGTGGCTGGCGGGTGTTAGTTTCTCCAATTTTAGTTGAACCAAGTGTGGCTACACCCGGTCCTTGCGAAGGTTAAAACATCACTAATTTGACAAACTA
This sequence comes from Triticum aestivum, assembly GCF_018294505.1. Taxonomy (NCBI): domain Eukaryota; kingdom Viridiplantae; phylum Streptophyta; class Magnoliopsida; order Poales; family Poaceae; genus Triticum; species Triticum aestivum. Next base: position 434,472,575 of record NC_057795.1, on the reverse strand, counting down.
TCGTTGTGGTTTTGATGCGTAGGTAAGAACGGTTCTTGCTCAGCCCGTAGCAGCCACGTAAAATTTGCAACAACAAAGTAGAGGACGTCTAACTTGTTTTTGCATGGCATGTTGTGATGTGATATGGTCAAGACATGATGCTATATTTTATTGTATGAGATGATCATGTTTTGTAACCGAGTTATCGGCAACTGGCAGGAGCCATATGGTTGTCGCTTTATTGTATGAAATGCAAGCGCCCTGTAATTGCTTAACTTTATCACTAAGCGGTAGCGATAGTCATATAAGCAATAGATGGAAAAATGACAACGATGCTACGATGGAGATCAAGGTGTCGCGCCGGTGACGATGGTGATCACGACGGTGCTTCGGAGATGGAGATCACAAGCACAAGATGATGATGGCCATATCATATCACTTATATTGATTGCATGTGATGTTTATCCTTTATGCATCTTATTTTGCTTTTATTGACGGTAGCATTATAAGATGATCTCTCACTAATTATCAAGAAGTGTTCTCCCTGAGTATGCACCGTTGCGAAAGTTCTTCATGCTGAGACACCACGTGATGATCGGGTGTGATAGGCTCTACGTTCAAATACAACGGGTGCAAAACAGTTGCACACGCGAAATACTCAAGTTAAACTTGATGATCCTAGCATATATAGATATGGCCTCGCAACACGGAGACCAAAAGGTCGAACGTGAATCATATAGTAGATATGATCAACATAGTGATGTTCACCATTGAAGACTACTCCATCTCACGTGATGATCGGACATGATTTAGTTTATTTGGATCACGTGATCACTTAGATGACTAGAGAGATGTCTGTCTAAGTGGGAGTTCTTTAGTAATATGATTAATTGAACTTAAATTTACCATGAACTTAGTACCTGATAGTATTTTGCTTGTCTATGTTTGTTGTAGATAGATGGCTCGTGTTGTTGTTCCGTTGAATTTTAATGCATTCCTTGAGAAAGCTAAGTTGAAATATGATGGTAGAAATTACACAGACTGGGTCCGTAACTTGAGGATTATCCTCATTGCTGCACAGAAGAATTACATCCTGGAAGCACCGCTGGGTGCCAGGCCTGCTGCAGATGCAACTGACGACGTTAAGAACGTCTGGCAGAGCAAAGCTGATGACTACTCGATAGTTCAGTGTGCCATGCTTTACGGCTTAGAACCGGGACTTCAACGACGTTTTGAACATCATGGAGCATATGAGATGTTCCAGGAGTTGAAGTTAATATTTCAAGCAAATGCCCGGATTGAGAGATATGAAGTCTCCAATAAGTTCTATAGCTGCAAGATGGAAGAGAATAGTTCTGTCAGTGAACATATACTCAAAATGTCTGGGTATAATAATCACTTGATTCAACTGGGAGTTAATCTTCCTGATGATAGTGTCATTGACAAAATTCTTCAATCACTGCCACCAAGCTACAAGAGCTTCGTGATAAACTATAATATGCAAGGGATGGACAAGACTATTCCCGAGTTCTTCGCAATGCTAAAGGCTGTGGAGGTAGAAATCAAGAAGGAGCATCAAGTGTGGATGGTCAATAAGATCACCAGTTTCAAGAAAAAGGGTAAAGGGAAGAAGAAGGGGAACTTCAAGAAGAACAACAAACAAGTTGCTGCTCAAGAGAAGAAACCCAAATCTGGACCTAAGCCTGAGAATGAGTGCTTCTACTGCAAGCAGACTGCTCACTAGAAGCGGAACTGCCCCAAGTATTTGGTGGATAAGAAGGATGGCTAGGTGAACAAAGGTATATGTGATATACATGTTATTGATGTGTACCTTACTAATGCTCGCAGTAGCACCTGGGTATTTGATACTGCTTCTGTTGCTAATATTTGCAACTCGAAACAGGGACTACGGATTAAGCCAAGATTGGCTAAGGACGAGGTGGCGATGCACGTGGGAAATGGTTCCAAAGTCGATGTGATCGCGGTCGGCACGCTACCTCTACATCTACCTTCGGGATTAGTTTTAGACCTAAATAATTGTTATTTGGTGCCAGCGTTGAGCATGAACATTATATCTAGATCTTGTTTGATGCGAGACGGTTATTCATTTAAATCAGAGAATAATGGTTGTTCTATTTATATGAGTAATATCTTTTATGGTCATGCACCCTTGAAGAGTGGTCTATTTTTATTAAATCTCGATAGTAGTGATACACATATTCATAATGTTGAAGCCAAAAGATGCAGAGTTGATAATGATAGTGCAACTTATTTGTGGCACTGCCGTTTGGGTCATATTGGTGTAAAGCGCATGAAGAAACTCCATACTGATGGACTTCTAGAATCACTTGATTATGAATTGCTTGGTACTTGCGAACCGTGCCTCATGGGCAAGATGACTAAAACGCCGTTCTCCGAAACTATGGAGCGAGCAACAGACTTGTTGGAAATCATACATACTGACGTATGTGGTCCGATGAATGTTGAGGCTCGCGGCGGATCACTACAAAAAAAGACACATCCGTGACATTTTGGGCCGAACGAATTTTTTTTCTATCATACATATGACACTTCTATGACGATAATTGTGACAAAACCCGGTATCATCATAGATGTGGTGGGCTCCTACTTCTATGACAAAAAATCATGACAGAAAATGGGCTTTTCATCCTGGGCGGGCCGGAGACGCAGATGCATGACATTCTTTGGGCCGTCCATGATGGAAAAAATCGTGGTAGAAGCGAGGGCGAGGAAAACTTCAGGGAGTTCCCGGTTACGGTGGGTGGTCGGGGGCCGAGCGGTGCATGTTTCTCTCATACATGTACGCGCGTGTGTGCGAGGCGTTGGCTCTAACTGAACCCAAGCGAGGCGTTGGGCTCTAACTGAACCCGAGCGATTGTACTGCACGCTACGCGTTACTGAACCCGAGCGATCGATCGATGGCTGTTAACTGAACCCGGTCGAGCGATTCCTTCGCTATTGCTGCTAACTGAAGCCGATCAATGCTGCCTCTCTGGATGAACTGTGAGCGTTGTGAGGGGGGCTGGATGAACAGTGAGCGATGGGAGTGGATGAATAGGACCCGTGGCGTTGCCTCTGGATGAACAGGACCCCGAGCGATCGAGCCGGTTGGGGCTGGATGAACAGGACCCCGTGGAGGGTTGGATGAACAGTAGACGGTGGAGGGGTAGATGAACAGTAGCCCGTGGAGTGGTGGTTGAACAGGAGCCCGTGGAGAGGGGTGGTTGAACAGTAGCCAGTGGAGCACGCGGTGGAGGCTGGATGAACAGGAGCCCGTGGATGAACAGTCGCAGGTGGAGGCTAGAGGAGGTCGATGGTGGATGAACAGTAGCCCGTGGAGGCTGGAGGAGGTCGATGATGGAGACGAACAGTATCACGTGGAGTCCCGTTTTGCGGTACGCCACACCCCTGCCGATGAACAGGACCCCCATTTCGACCGTAGCGCTCCAACACAAGTCCGTTTCATCCGTTTTGCAGTACGCCACACCCCTCACAATCAACAGGACCCCCGTTTCGACCGTAGGAGGTCCGTTTCATCCATTTTGCTGTACGCCACACCCCTCCCGATCAACATGACCCCTGTTTCGACCGTAGGAGGTCCGTTTCCTCCGTTTTGCGGTACGCCAGACCCCTCCTGATGAACAGGATCCCGTTTCGAACGTGGCCGGTCGCACAAGGTCGTTTCCTCCGTTCTGCAGTACGCCAGGCCTCATTTCCATCGCCTGTTCCGTCCAAGCCCTTCCGATGAACACGACCACGCATTCCGTTCCGACCCAGCCGGTTGGCTCCCCATGAACACGATGACAACGTTGTTTCTTCGTTCCGACCCAGCCATGTACACGAGCCCTAGCCGTACGTATGCGCGACTAGGCGTTCGAGACCCCACCTGTATGTACACATACGTGGCCGTATTTTATTTCTTGCGCACTGGCCGCTGTACGTACATGTACATGCTACGTGCGCGCCTCTACTACGACACGTGCGCGCCTTTACTACTGTGCGCCTCTATATCGACCAGTATATATGTACGTACACGTTCGCGACTAGAATGACAACGCTACGTACGCTTCGACCAGGTGGGTCCCGACTGTCAAACACTTCCTTGCGTGCGAAGATGTAGCTGGTGGGTCCCAGTAGTCAGGGGGGCGAATCGTTTTGTTTTTTTTTGCCCGGACGCACTTCCTTGCCTGCGAAGGTGTAGCTGGTGGGTCCCAGCAGTCAGGGGGCAAATCGTTTTTTTTCGAACGCACTTCCTTGCTTGCGAAGGTGTAGCTGGTGAGTTAGGGGGGAACCATTTTTTCGCGAAATACGGTGGCCCGCCCAGTGGGTCCCCGCTGTCAGGTGGAGGAATAATTATTTTGCGCGTAATAAGGAGGCACTTCCTTGCTGCGGCCGTGGACCCAGCTGTCAGCCTCTCCACGTACAGTCCACGTCCGATGGAAGCCGTTCCTTGACCACGTTGACCACGCCGCGCCGAGAGCACCAGGGCGGTGGACGACAGCGAGGCCTAGGAAGGGGACGACACGGATCCGGGGAAGACGCGGCAGTGGAAGCATGGGTGAGTGGAGGGGTGGCCTGGCCAGCGGCGGGAGTAGTAGGGGGCGGTGAGGCCTCCGCGGCATCACAGCCGGCCATGGGAGGCAGGAGTAGGAGGCATGATCGGCGCTGCTTTGGGCGGCTGGAGCAAGAAGACCAGAGGTTGAAGAAGCACGATGGTCGTTGGATGAACATCGTACGGTCACTGCAGCTAGAATCGCTCATATTGACTAAGTTGACAAAGCCCTCCGTCCCTGTTAACTTAGTGGGCCCACAAGTCAGCCTCCCACCAAGGTGGGTCCCAGCTAGCAGGGGGTATGCATTTTTTCTGCTTAATAAGGAGGCACTTTCAGTGGGTCCGAGCTGACAGCGGGGGGAATGTTTTTTTCGCGAAATACGGTGGCCCGTCAGGTGGGTCGCAGCAGTCAGGGGGCAAACATTTTTTTCGCCAAATACGGTGGCCTGTCCAGTGGGTCCCTGCTGTCAGTTGGAGGAATCACTATTTTCCGCATAATAAGGAGGCACTTACTTGCTGCGGCCGTGGACCCAGCTGTCAGACTCTCCATGTACAGTATACTTCCGATGGACGTTATTCCTTGACCACGTTGACCATGCCGCATTCTGTTGCATGCATGCGTCCATGGGCGTGGTGCGTCCCCACTATCGGCCTCTCACGTACAGTCATCTTCCGATGACTCTCGGTTGTTGACCACGTTGACCACACCGTGCTGAGCGCACCCAGACTGGAACAACCCGGAGATGGGGAAGACGGGGCAGTGGAGTCACAGATGGAGAGGAGTGGGAAACTTCACTGGTTCGGGTGCGCGGCAGCACAGCCGCGGTGCCGCCCACGGGAGACAGTAGCAAGAACAGATGTTGAAGAAAGAACACGGCTGTTGGATTAACATCCAACGATCCAGCTGCTAGAATCATTTGTTGATTAAGTTGACAAAGCCGTGCGTACACGTCCGCTTAGTAGGCCCACAAGTCAGCCACCAAATCTGACGGGTCCCAGCTGTCAACGGGATGAATAATTTTTTTCGCAAAACAAGGAGGCACTTCCTTCCGTGCGAAGATACAGCCGGTGGGTCCCAGCTGTCAGGTGGAGGAAACATTTTTTTTCAGCTTAATAAGGAGGAACTTTCCTTGCGTGCGACCATGGACCTCGTGGGTCCCAGCCGTCAGGCTCTTCACGTACAGTCCTCTTCCGATGACTCTCATTTGTTGATCACGCCGCACCGAGTGCAACGAGGCGATGGACGACGGCGAGGCCCCGGACAGGAATGACTCGGAGATGGGAAGACGCGACAGTGGAGTCGAAGATTGAGAGGAGGAGAAGGGTTATAACTGGTTCTGTTGCAGCGTGGGGCTGTAGTTTGTGGAGAATAACATGAGGTGTCGAGGGTTGAAGGGATAGCCTGGCCGACGGTGGGGTAGCGCTTCGCAGTGATGCGTGCTAAGCAGAGCCGCTAGCCGCCAGAGGCCGGACCAGGCGGTCCCGGCGATGTTGGAGGAAGAAGACGAGAGATTGAAGGTGCATGCCGGCCGTTGGATATAAATCCAGTGGTTGTGGATGACACAATCATTTGTTGACCAAGTTGACAACGCCCTGCATAGGCTTCAACCTATTGGCCCACATGTCAGCCTGCAAAAATGTGGCATATATTTAACCCATGTTTTCTAGAATGTACAGTCCATTTGTTAGGCTGGGTGAACAAATAATTTCGCGTCAATCAGGCCCATTTATATTTTCTAAGAAATCCCAGCCCATTTGCACTTCCTTGAAATACACATATTAGGTGGGCTTGTTATATATATAATGTTATGTTAGAAGGAGCAATCAATATCAAAGAATAAACCGGAGAGGCACATTATATATATATATATATATATATATATATAATTAACAAATTAGCAAGTTATTTCTCAAAATAAAAATGAGTGTGTTATTGGTCCTTAAAATCTTCGCAAGCTTTTGTACGCAATCACCAGGATTTTCCTTGCCTGTGAGTCAAAAACAACCAAGATTTTCCTTGCCAACTTCCGTTAAACATTTACTTTTATAAGTTAATAACACGTGGGATGTTTTTATAATGTATATATATGTCTCTATAAAATATACGAGAATAGTAATAATATAAATATATATAATGTGGTTAGAAGGGAAAACATAAATTGGACACAACATTACCTTTATAAGAGACCTACGTTTTATACCCCACAGTAGGCATACTAACAAGTTCACACACAAATACAACAGAAAAGGTAAACATTCATATCAAACTCAGGTTCACAGGACACGTTCATATTCATAGCCAACATTCACTATCAACAACTCAAAAGATTCATATATACACAAGCTCAGCATATTTATGCATCCAAATGATTGATAGATCACACGACAATATTCATACATAATTCACAAAAATATTCAGATATACACATGTTCAGTATGTTTATGCATCCAAATGATTGAGAGCACAACCAATATGATCCATGGACGAACTTTAATTACCTAGGGTACGGACTGGTAAATGGTGTTCAATCGGAGGTACTTCTTGCTAAAATTAGTTCTTGTACGAGTAAACTTTCGAGTACATAAGAGGTAGCATAGACAATCTGAACTTTGCTTGTAGGTTTATCCTCAAATAGTGGCCTTGTGCCGAGGGAGGTTTGAGCAACTTGGCCACTACTTTCATCCAACTAGTTTACTGGCTCATCTTGGTCCTGTATCTCACCAAAATTCTACATTGCAGACGAGAAAGGAGGTGGTTGAGAAAATGAACCACCCAAATTTTTTGTGCGGTTCAACTGAAACGGAGCATCCTTGGCGTGCAGACTGATTAAATGCCAGATGAATATACGCGTCAACCAACTTGTCTGGAATCTTTAGACTCCATGCCATATAGTTCGCTACCATATGTGCTGATAACCAAATGGCACAAGTTGGGACCAAAGACTGGACTGCGTTTTTCTGGGCTATGCACCAAGCAATATTTTTGGCGTTCACTCTCCTAATACTTGGAGTTTGACAATTGGTTGATGCCGGTTGATACTCAAATGAATATAGGCACTTCTTGTCAACATCGATGCTTGTCTGAGTGAACTTTGGAGTACATAGCAGCAGCATAAGTACATGTCCATCTGATCATTTTGTGCAGTTCTACCGAAATCACCCGATATAATGATTTGCCTGCGAGTTCAGGCTCCAAATTACTCCTTTATGAAATCGGCAAACAGTAGCACAATACCAAATTACCAATACATATGGCAGGCACAATAATCAGGATAAAGACCAGTACCAACCTGTGTGAGGTAGCATATCAATTACTATTTCCTTTGACTGGAAGCCGAGATAAGCCAAGTGACTGACAGCAAAGGAAGAAAGCAAGCGGAGATTAGCGACTGACAGGAAAGGACAGAAGTTGTCGAGGCAATGAAGCACCCAAAGTTTTTGTGCAGTTCCACCAAAATCGAGCATCCCTGTTGGCACATATATTGAGAGAGTGAGATTACTGTAATAGTGGGACTACTTGATGAAACATACACTAACAAATAGAAGCACCCTCATTATCTTAATGGGTAAAGTTAGCAACATAGTAGTCATGCTTAAAGAGAGGTATTAATTTATTTAATCAGTGCCAATTAGTTCAACTCAACACTCAAAGCATTGCCATTTATCATAGGTTGCAAAACTTTAACATGCAAAGATAAAGGAATTTCTCATGACAGTAGCACGATACAAATAGAGATGACAACAAACTAATATGGATGAAGGCCTTAGGCCCGTACCAACCTGAGAAAAAAAAGCTTATTCATGTAGTCCCATAAGAGATGATAAAGCACTCACTGGAATCACACAATAGTATATATTTTTGTGCACTTCAAATGTATGGTTGAAATCACTCTTGTTTACCAGTGCTGAGATTATATCGAAAGATTATCAAGAACTTCCAGCAGAGTTAAAGCACTGACTGGGATACAGTTCATTGTATTGTCTTGTGTGGTTCCACTAAAATGTATGATTGGCACAACATGATCCCTGTTTGCACAAGTAGGAACAAGGTGAAACCTTCATTAGCTTAGTGAGAAAGGATAGGAAGACATTAGCATATTACTCAAATAGTAGCATCAAATTCGTGATGGATAATATGCAAAACATTGCCTCATTGAACCAATGGCAACAAATTGACATGCAAAACAATAGCACTATTATGTCATGACACTAATAATATTCCCTCCCTGCTCCACCACATGATTCACCTCCATAGACAAACATACACACGTACATGATTCAGCATAGGGTCCTACTATAGATTTCTTTAACTCCAACAGGAAAATTAGGCAGTAATAAATTAGTGGTACTTAAGTACTCCTAGTTAATTAAGTGAGACAGCAGAAGTGGAAGTGCTCCCCGGAGGATCGTCTCACATGTAAGGTAGTCGTTGCCGGAGCCCTTGAATGGCCTCGACTTAGGCCTCTGGCTTCAGCAAGATCGCCTTGGCACTGTTTATTCTTCTTCTTCTTCCTTCTCTTCATGCTCTGTTTCTCTTTCTCCTCACCAGTTGGTGAAACCAAGTACATGATTGGCCTTCTAATTCAGAATTGGTTTTGTTAGTGAGGGAGTACAAGTGTACTAGTAAAAAATAGCATTATTTTCTCGTGGCAGTCGGAAAATAGAGATAAACACATGCATTAAATATCATTCTTACCTAAAGGAAGGTTATGGCGCCAATATGGTTGATGAGGATTGGAACACAGATCTCCATTTGTGCAGTTCCACCAAAATGAACCAACTATTCCATTTTGACATTCCAGTTAAACAGCACAAAAGTCACTTCTTTTAAGAAGAGTTTTGTGTAGTGCACCAAAAGGTCACAACAGCAACCAAATGAATTGGATATCCCTGTTTGCACAAAAAGGCACAGAGGAAACAGTCAGAGTCTCAAACAATTACAGGCAAAAACATTTGGCTAAACTTGTCATGGCTTATAACAGTGGCATGGCTTCATTTTTATCAGGGGCATTAGATTAAGAACAACTAAGGCTGCATTCGGTTCACAGGTTTGGTGCAGGATTTTTGTAGGAACACAATTCCTACGGTATTCTTTTCCTTCCAACCGTTCGGAACACGGGAAAGGTGAATAGTGTTTCATAGGAAAGCTGGTTTGGTAGTACTGATTCCATAGGATTAGAAACATCCATGCGCTGCTTATTTTTTAGGCGGAAGCCCGAGGCAGGCGCTCGCTGCCATGCATTAGACAGGTTGTTGTGTTGTGTTTGCCGGAATAAAAAAATCAACCTATGTGTGGTACGTGAGGTGAGGACAAGAGTAGTCACTGTGCAGTTGAATAAACAAATAGCATCTCATACTGCCAAGCATGCTACTCTAAAAAAACAAATCTGTACATTTCATAGTCCATCCGAACACATTCTCTTGAGAGTTTCCTCCAGTTCGCTATTCCATAGTTTTATACCTACATTCCTTTCCTATTCCTCTATTTTCATCAAGACCTATGTTTTCTGCCCCTTTATTCTGAACGGAGCCTAAATATTTGGTATAAGGGCATGGGACAGTGGGTGCACCAGCAGTCCAGCACCATGTACGTAAACAGGGGCATAAAGTGGTGATTCATAGTTTGTTGCCCCGAGAAACAAACATCCAAGAAACATATCTGGGTTGGTCCCATTTTTGTTCACTCTAGCCACCTACTCCTATGTGTGGATAGCAAATCTAGTCCTGGTCATACCACTGTGTACAGTGTTACCCCTATATTTCCCTTTTCGACCAAGAGACCGGTTGGATGACCAGTCTGTACTACTTTCACCCCCTTTCCTTCCTGTTTGTACCAAGTCCGATGTACATACTAAATTCCCCCACCCCCACTTTATTTCTTGTTTGAACCAAGTACTCCCTCCATCCGGAATTACTTGTCATCAAAATGGATGTGTCTAGAACTAAAATACATCTAGATACATCCATTTCAATGACAAGTATTTTTGGACGGAGGGAGTACAAGATTCGACTCCATGAAGTAGCTTTACCTCTGACAATAGAAGAAGAAAAATAGGTGACGTTGGACCATCCGATCGAGAGGGGCTAAGAGGTAGAAAATGATGCACATGCAGCGACGTAGCGAGCTGGGGAACTAGAGCTAAGGTGGTTTCAAACGAAGATATACCTGAAGGTCGTCGGGATGTGGATAGGTGGGCGGCGGGAGGTCGGATCCGCCCATAGGTAACGATGAAGGGATCGGAGGACCTCACGCGCCGGCGCTCGGCCAGAGATAACGGTGCGGCCGGTAGTGGGTCTCCTTCCCCACTGTCGACGACGTCCTAAACGCTGCCCCTCCTCCCCTTCACCGGCGGAGGGGGATATGTCCGGATCTGTAACCAACGGTGAGGATAGAAAGCCAGTGTTTTTTGAAGGGAGAAAGACAGTGTTACTACCCCTATCTTGTTTAGATCTGGAGAGGATGAGAGTGTGTGAATAGAGCAACCCTAGGAAGCAAGCGCGGAGGCTCCAGCCTATATATACGTAGTGGGGTAGTTTTCCTTTTTCACTCCATCAAAACAATCGTTTAAAATTGTGTACTACTACATGTCAGGTCGCAGGTTTTTTAGTTGTTGATTGTTTTTTGAGATAGCTACCTGCTTGTTCCAAGTGGTGTTAAAGTGTGCCAGGTCGCACTTTGTATCGTTCAAGTCTGGTACTACAAGTCCCTCCATTAAATGAACAACCACCCCTTCGTAAAAATTGTGAACAAACCCATGGCTAAAATTAGCGGAAACGTGGGTTGCCCCAACATGCATTATTATTTATATTTTCTACTCCCTCCGTTCCTAAATATAAGTCTTTTTTATTAGCCACACCTAAGACAGGAATTTTTTTATTAGCAGTGAACCCCACATGTCATAGACACAAAAATTGTGGCAAGATTCCCTTAGGCAAGCCAAATTGTGTCTAACAATTTGAGCAACTCAGGTTAGGCAAGTGTGGCAAGTGTGGGAAAAATAATGTGGCAACATAAAACAAACATAGTCACAATCCAAACAGCCCCATAATTTTTTGTGACATGCATGAAAATTTGGTTAGTTAAATTTATAGTCAAAATTTGGCAAGGTGCATCAAATCAACACATGCAAGTATCAAAAGGAAAGTCACGGCATGCATGCATGCGTTGTACTTCCTCCGTTTCCAAATATAAGTCTTTTTAGATATTGCAACAAGTGACTACATACGAAGCAGAATATGTCGTACATACGAAGTAGCCCATTTGAAATGTGTAAAAAGACTTATATCAAGTGCAGTGCTTTGATGTGTCGCGTCAACTCGTACAAGACCGAGAAATTTGATTACTACAACGCCCTCTCCCTCGCTGACTGAGCTCTGGTGCCTTAACTGCACCTATCTTTGGCTGCATGACAGGAGGGCCAACCACCTGTTGGGCCCACCTGTCATAGACGCAAAGGCGGGAGCAGTAAGTAGAAGCTTTCGCTACACGCTAAACCTCCTGCACGAGGTGGACGGACATGCAGTAGTGGATTCGATACTGTAGAAGTAGGAGTAACATCATTGTTCGTCTTCTCGAAGAGGCGAAGAGCCAAGCGCAACCCGAACATGGCAGTTGCGAACGCTCGCATGGTGCGGTTCCTTGGAGCACGTATATACTAGCCAGGCTCTTGCATGAGACAAAATTGCTATTGTTTAACAATTAAACTCCATTATCCATTGGTTGATACTCATTCTGCATAGGTCCACGCGCTTAGTACCGTTTCCTCCTGGGGTCACTAATGTTTATTTGCTAATTAATAGCATTGCATGCAATGAACTAGCCATTGCAAGTCATTAAAAGCATGCACACCTCTCATCTCTTATTGGTTGATATGTCAAGAAATAAGAAACAAGGTGGAAGTTAATGCACCGCGCCTAAGTGTTTTGGGACTATTTGGTTTCCGTAAGATGACTTACACACCTAGACGGAGGGAGTAGTAATGTAGTATAGCCCTGTAAACCGGAAAGGAGTATTTGCCTTTCTAGAGATTTCAACAAGTGACTAGACTACACCGTGTGTAGTACTCCCTCCCTTCTGGTTTATAGGGCTCAAATCTCAAATTTCATGAACCAAGGCATTTTGCGATTGGAGGAATGTATCTCGTACTTTACAAAACTACCCTAATTAAACTCATGCATTAATTATGTAGTTCTCTCGTTTTCCTCTCCGCCTTGGTCGCGGTGCACAATATTGAGCACTCCTATATGATTAGCCGCTCTATCTACATGCGGGACATTTCAAAGCATCGAGGGCCGCATGCCATCCACCAAATCACAGCGAGGTGCTACAGTCGAGACTCACCTGTCACCCCGGTGTGGCCGTCATGACCCGTCATATCACAAAACCCACACCTTTACCAGCAGTGGTAAGGTGGCCTCCAAGTTGTACAGGACGAAGCAACCATCATTTCACTGGAATGCTCGTTCAAGCCCTTTCTTCCTTTCTTGAAGAAAACCTCACTCCAGGCTACTCACTTATGCCATTTTTCTTCTGTACCGACAAAGGAAAGGTGGGCGAATCAGTTATGCTGCTATATTTTCATTCCAAGAATCTTCTTTTTGTGAAGCACCGACCCATTCTCACATCCTATTCTTTTCCCGTTTTCATTGCGATTGTGGTTTCCTTTCGATTGCTTTTTTTTGTCAGTTCATTGATGGATCCTGGAGCACTAGGCAAAGAGTTGCCGGCGGACAACCCACTAGAGACAGCGATCTCCAGGAAGCGAGCACCGACCAACGAGTTGACCATGTTGGCAGGCCAACCCATGGAGACGAAGAACTCCAAGAAACAAGCACTGGCCAAAGAGTTGAGGACGTTGGCGGACGAACTCCTCAAAGAAAGTTGGAAGAACAACAAGGGCTCCATTGTGCCTACCCCAGGAACTCTGATTGCCACCTATGTGAGGCTCAAGACCGTGTTTGAGGAGATAGTCGCCGTTGAGAAGCAGTATTCCCCTGGCAAGGTGATGGCCCCCATCGAGGACGAGGAGATGGCCCCCGGAGGGATGAGATCCCCCGGTGAGCTGCACAAGGTAAAAAAATGGCTTATTACCATAGTTGTGGTTTTTGATTATTTGCAATGTGCTTGCTAATATGTTAGGGTTGTGCAGGTGCCGGTGGACGTCCTTGATGATTCTGATGTCGTGGCCCGTCCTGTTGGCATCGCCCCGGAGATCGATTCCGATGCCGCTGATCATCCTGTGGACATCGCCCCAGAGATCGATTCCGATGTCGCGGTCAGTCCTGTGGACATCGCCCCAGAAATCGATTCCCATGCCGATGTCCGTGTTGTGGTCATTTCCCGAGTGATCGATGACAAGAAATAGTTGGTCGCGCTAATCCTTCAGGGTAGTTTTCATTGCCCTATGTTTAATTACCAGAACGATGCGTGTTATCAAACCATCTTAGGGCTAGTGCACTGTCTTGTGTGGGCGGATCTTGCTACTTTTGTTTGATAGTGAATCATGCGATGAATCATGCGAACCCTCTCTGAGTTATGGAAACAGATGTATCCTCACAAGCTTTTGATGTAATATATGGCATGCTTAGATGTAAGTTTGAACTGTTTATCATATCAGCAGGGCTTGCTTGATGATTCTTGGTGTTAGTAGGCTAGCTACTGTGCGAGCTATAGTACTTGCAAAACACTCACCGAAGAGAAGTGTTGGGGCTGATGAGCTTGTGGTACACTTATACTTATCCCTCGTTGATCGACCAATAGCCCTAGCTCCTAAAATTGTAGGCTTAGCAATCGATCAGACAATAGTCGACATACATTCATGCCTCATTTGGTTCATAGGGTAGGAAAATCGTAGCAAAAGTACAGAGAACGTACAACACAAAATCATAGCAGTGCAGAGATGTACTCCCTCCGTTCCAAAATAGATGACCTAGGCGGGCTAGTTTGGCCTAGTGGGTTTCAGTGATATGACGTGGTACAGTGCCATCCAGTCTTCGCGTGTGGTAGCAGTATTGCGGGTACAGTAAGTTTTCTTAAAGAAGCGGAATTCAACGAAGTCATGATGGTTCCTTCATCCAAACAACTTACAGTGGGAAAGGTTGGGCCTGCGGTACGACCGGGGTAGACCAGGATAATTTTATGCATGGCAGGTGGACCAGGATGATCGACGTCCCACATGTCGGCGAATGAAAGTATTCTTTCCTTTATAGAGGACGAGCAATGAGTATTCATTGTTTATTTTTTATGAAAGCTATTGTCTCCACTGTTACTCCTTGACTTTGTCAATGCCTCTCTCTCCTCCACATAAGCGGGGACTACTTGCTATGCATGCGACGGGCAGCTGGCGTCTTGAGGGGCCAGGGCGGTCAGAGCGGGCTCCGGAAGCGGTCCGCACTCCAGCATGGCCCACCTCACATTATCACCATATACTTGTTGGAGTCCGGTGCGCAGCGGGCAGGCGATCTCTTCTCCCTCCCCCGTTTCTCTCTTCTCAGTCGACGCCCGCCGAGCGATTAGATTTTGGCTATCGACGGTTTATTCAATTACGGTCCCACATGTCAGTGAAATTGCAAGACAACGCGTGTCCCCTCTGGTGAGCGGCGTGCGAGACGGACTGTCGGGGTTGTGACGCGTACAAGTCGTAAGTGTGCCGCCTTTTCCTTTAGAACTTGCGAAGCGTAATATTTTCGCGCGATCGATCGATAGAAATCCAGAACAAAATGACGAGGGCGGTGCTTTCCCACTCGTTAGGCGGGCTAGTTCGAGTGATATGATGTGCTACAGTGCCGTCCACTTGCTCCATTTTTATGTAAGCAAGAGTTTACACTCTTACGTGGGAGGAGTGCAAAACACCGTGGATCTGATTTTGATCGAGGGATGACTGTTCCCTGCCAAATAATGGAGGATTTTTAGCGATTATAGCATGATAGTTAGGGCATCTCCAGCGCTGGCCCACAAATTTACACCGGCATCTGTCCGAGGACACTGATGGATGCCATCCGATGCTGCCCGCATACCTCTCGACAACTATATGAACTAACCGGACGAAATTGGTGCAAAGAAAGAAAATTTCAAACTAACCGGATGAAACTCATTACATTCCGAAAACTTTTCCTACAAACTGGACGAAATTCATTACATATTTCGCACAAACCGTACTAAAACCTAATCTAAACGATCGCCGGCGCCCGACCACCATGTCCGGCCATGAACCCGAGAAAGCCGGCCATTGCCTTTGCCTCCTCCTCATCCGCCTCGATAACCTCCTCCTCCGGAGCACAAGGTTCTAAAGATTTCCGCCTCCACGTCACCGTCAAGCGGCTAATCGTCCGCTGATGTTTACCCCACCAAGCTTGGCGTCGACTGAGTGGAGTAGCGGTGGCCTTCCCGGGACCAGAGCGGCGGTGACCTACCGTGTACTACTCTTCCTTGCTGTCGGCTTCGTGGTCGTGGCGGCGGAGGGCGGCCGGGGGGTGCCAGCGATATCCTTCGTTTGCTCCTACGACAGTACGTTGAAGAGAGCTTTGGAGCACGCCCGGAGCGGAGCCACCGATGTCCCTCGTCTGCTTTTGCGATAGTACGTCCAAGGGAGCTTCGGAACGCCAGGAGGCCATGGTTGAAGTGGTGCCAACAGAAGAAAGGGACCGGAGGAGAATAAGTGTGGGTCTTTGTCTATGGCTAGGAGCTGGGGCTCAAGTTAATATAGCGGGTGAATGGCAATGAGCCGCGACAAACGGATGGGCAACTAGTGCCAGAGTAGGTTCGTCGGGCGTAAATGCGGACGCTGCTTCAGTGACTTAACTGCAGATGCGTTTGGGTTACTAACATGTGGGCCCAACGGCATCTGGCTCGCATGTCAGTGACACACCAATTGCACCTGCAGTTAAGTCCGGTGAATGCGGCATTGACATTCTAGAGAGACGGTGACCGTTTCAAGTGGGAAGCGCGTGCTAGCGATGGAAGGGGTTTCGGTGTGCAGTGACACTAAGATTGGTCGCTCACGATAGTACATACTCCGTACCATACTACCATAGTACCCTCTCTAGCTTAGGCTGATTTATAGATTGCCGTTGTGATGGACGATATACATGAGCAAGGCGGTCCGAGTATGACCGTTGGTGTTGAGCCAGGTGAATACATGCTCGCCGTTCGTGTAGGCCTCCATCAAACGTCTAAACTATAATGTCAGGCACCGCCGGGGCGCGCAGGTGATGGGCTTGCCGTTTGCGTTGCGCCATGAGCAGGACTTTGATTTAGAGGGCGACGTGCATGCATTAGCATGCTTTGACAGTGTGAGCGTGAGTGTCTGACGCGAAGTATTTCATTTTCATTTGGCTGACGAGGGTGTGTTGCAGCGATAGTCCATGGTTTGATTCCCCACATATGCATAATTTTAGTTTTTACAGTATTTCTTTCTCCATTGACAGGTAGGCCCGCGTAGATAGATAAAGAACACGAGCTGATGAGGCGCATGCGGACTGTTTGACTGGTCAATGATGACCCGCAAGTATACGGGATAGTTGTAGCCTCTTTCGATAAGTAAGAGTGTCGAACCCAACGAGGAGCTAAAGGTAAAACAAATACTCTCTCCAGTCCTATCGGCCACATATACGACTCTACGCACGCTTGACGTTCGCTTTACCTAGAACAAGTATGAAACTAGAAGTACTTTGTAGGTGTGATAGGATAGGTTTGCAAGATAATAAAGAACACATAAATAAAAAGTAGGGGCTGTTTAGATAAAGATACAATAAAGTAAATATAGCGAGTGTGGAAAGTGGTGGTAGGAGTAGTGGAATTGTCCCTAAGAAATTGACTACGTTACTAGACCAATAGCAAGTTTTATGTGGGAGAGGTCACTGCTAGCATGTCATCCCTGACTTGGAATTCTATGCACTTATGATTGGAACTATTAGAAAGCATCTGCAACTACTAACGTTCATTATGGTAAAACCCAACCATAGCATTAAGATATATTGGCCCCCTTCAATCCCGTATGCATCAATTTCTATGGTAGGTTGAAGCTTCTGTCACTCTAGCCCTCCAATACATAGTCCTATCAACATACAACTAACCCTATGGTGTGATCCACGCGCACGCTCATATGATGGACACCAAAGGACAGCAACATAACCACAAGCAAATTAAATCAATCATAGCAATTCATCAACCACCAATAGGATAATGAAAATCTACTCAGACATCATAGGATGGCAACACATCATTGGATAATAATATGAAGCATAAAGCACCATGTTCAAGTAGAGGGTACAGCGGGTTGCGGGAGAGTGGACCGCTGTAGATAGAGGGGGGAAGGTGATGGAGATGTTGGTGAAGATGACGGCGGTGTTGGTGAAGATCGCGGTGATGATGATGGCCCTCGGCGGCGTTCGGCGTCACCGGAAGCAAGGGGGAGAGAGCCCCCCTTCTTCTTCTTCTTCTTCCTTGACCTCCTCCCTAGATGGGAGAAGGGTTTCCCCTCTGGTCCTTGGCTCCCATGGCGTGGGAGGGGCTAGAGCCCCTCCGTGATTGGATCTATCTCTCTATTTCTGCATTCTCTGATTCTACCCCTTCACCGTTTCCTTTATATCTGGAGATCCGTAACTCCGATTGGGGTGAATCTTTCGCCCAGATCTTTCTCATAAAATTATCTTTCTTGTGCCAAAAGAAGAGCGTCAACCGCCTTATGGGTGGCCCACGAGAGCCCAGGCCACACCCAGGGGGAGGGCGCGCCCCCCTGTCTCGTGGCCACCCCGGACACCGTTTCGCGTTGATTTTACTTCCCAAAAATCATAAATATTCCAAAAAAATCTCCATCCGTTTTTATCCCGTTTGGACTCTGTTTGATATTGGGTTTCTGCGAAACAAAAAACATGCAACAGACAGGAACTGGCACTGGGCACTGGATCAATATGTAAGTCCCAAAAAATAGTATAAAAAGTTGCCAAAAGTATATAAAAGTTGAATAATATTGGCATGGAACAATAAAAAATTATAGATACGACGGAGACGTATCAGCGTACCCAAGCTTAATTCATGCTCGTCCTCGAGTAGGTAAATGATAAAAAGATAATTTTTGATGTGGAATGCTACTTAGCATAATCTTGATCATATGTATAATCATGGCATGAATATTAAGACACGAGTGATTCATAGCAATATTCTATCATTTGACATAAAAATAATAATACTTCAAGCATACCAACCAAGCAATTATGTCTTATCGAAATAACATTGCCAAAGAAAGCTCATCCCTACAAAATCATATAGTCTGGCTATGCTCCATCTTCGTCACACAAAATACTCCCATCGTGCGCAACCCCGATGACGAGCCGAGCAATTGGTTCATACTTTTTAACACGCTTCAGCTTTTTCAACTCTTACGCAATACATGAGCGCAAGCCATGGACATAGCACTATGGTGGTACAAAATATGATGGTTGAGGTTTATGTGGAGAAGACAAAAAGGGAGAAAGTCTCACATCGACGCGGCTAATCAACGAGCTATGGAGATGCCCATCAATTGATGTCAATGCGAGGAGTAGGGATTGCCATGCAACGGATGCACTAAGAGCTATAAGTGTATGAAAGCTCAAACTAGAAACTAAGTGGGTGTGCATCCAACTTGCTTGCTCAAGAAGACCTCGGGCGTTTGAGGAAGCCCATCATCGGAATATACAAGCCAAGTTCTATAATAAAAATTCCCACTAGTATATGAAAGTGATAACTCAAGAGACTCTCTATATGAAGAACATGGTGCTACTCTGAAGCACAAGTGTGGTAAAAGGATAGTAACACTGCCCCTTCTCTCTTTTTCTCTCATTTTTTTCTTTCATTTTTCATTTTTTATTTGTTTTTTCTTTCTTTTTGGTGGGCTTCTTTGGCCTTTTTTTTATTTGGGCTTCTTTGGCCTCTTTTATTTTTCATAAAGTCCGGAGTCTCATCCTGACTTGTGGGGGAATCATAGTCTCCATCATCCTTTCCTCACTGGGGCAATGCTCTAATAATGATGATCATCACACTTTTATTTACTTACAACTCAATATTACAACTCGATATCGAACAAAGATATGACTCTATATGAATGCTTCCGGCAGTGTACCGGGATGTGCAATGATCTAGCGTAGCAATGACATCAAAAAAACGGACAAGCCATGAAAACATCATGCTAGCTATCTTACGATCATGCAAAGCAATATGACAATAAATGCTCAAGTCATGTATATGATGATGATGGAAGTTGCATGGCAATATATCTCGGAATGGCTATGGAAATGCCATAATAGGTAGGTATGGTGGTTGTTTTGAGGAAGATATAATGAGGCTTATATGTGATAGAGCGTATCATATCACGGGGTTTGGATGCACCGGCGAAGTTTTCACCGACTCTCGAGGTGAGAAAGGGCAATGCACGGTACCAAACAGGCTAGCAATGATGGAAAGGTAAAAGTGCGTATAATCCATGGACTCACATTAGTCATAAAGAACTCATATACTTATTGCAAAAGCCTACTTAGCCCTCGAAGCAAAGTACTACTACGCATGCCCCTAGAGGGATAGATTGGTCGGAAAAGACCATCGCTCGTCCCCGACTGCCACTCATAAGGAAAGCAATCAAAGAGCACCTCATGCTCCAACTTCGTTACATAACGGTTCACCATACGTGCATGCTACGGGACTTGCAAACCTCAACACAAGTATTTCTCAATTTCACAATTACTGAACTAGCACGACTCTAATATCACCACCTTTATATCGCAAAACTATTGCAAGGAATCAAACATATCATATTCAGTGATCTACAAGTTTATGTAGGATTTTATGACTAACCATGTGAATGACCAATTCCTGTCATCTCTCTAAATAGATATAAGTGAAGCAAGAGAGTTTAATTCTTTCTACAAAAGATATGCCCACGCTCTAACAAATATAAGTGAAGCAAAAGAGCATTCTACAAATGGCGGTTGTCTATATGAAGAGAAACGGGCAATCCAAACTTCAAATGATATAAGTGAAGCACATGAAGCATTCTATAAAGCCATACTCAAAAGATTTAAGTGAAGTGCAATGAGCATTCTATAAATCAACCAAAGACTATCTCATACCAGCATGGTGCATAAAAGAAAAGTGAAAACTACATGCAAAAGACGCTCCAAGACTTGCACATAATGCACGAACGAAACGAATACGAAAACATACCGATACTTGTTGAAGAAATAGGGGATGCCTTCCGGGGCATCCCCAAGCTTAGACGCTTGATTCTCCTTGAATATTTACTTGGGGTTCCTTGGGCATCCCCAAGCTTGATCTCGTGCCTCTCTTCCTTTTCCTCATATCGAGACCACCTCGTTTAGACACTTCATCCACACAAAACTTCAACAGAAAACTCGGTAAGATCCGTTAGTATAATAAAGCAAATCACCACTCTAAGTACTGTAGAAAACCAATTCATATTTTGTTTTTTCACTGTGTCTATTGTAATATAGCTTTTTCATGGCTTAATCCACTGATATAAATTTATAGATTCATCAAAACAAGCAAACTATGCATCAAAAACAGAATCTGTCAAAAACAGAACAGTCTGTAGCAATCTGAACATCGACCATACTTCTGGTACCCCAAAAATTCTACCAAAATTAGGAAAAATAAACAAGTTGTACAGCAAGACAGTGCAAAAGGAATCAGAACCAATTGACGTTCCAGTTAAACATGTAAAATCACGCACTACAGCCGAAGTTTCTGTCCTGCACCGTACAAACCAACAAGCATTGTAAACATCCTAAAGGCAAACCTTGGCACATTATTTTTATAATACAATGTAATTGTACAAGGGGATAATTATTTTGTTGAAAAGTTTCTGTAATCAAGATTCACAAAGTTTCCATGAGCATGAACAAAGTTCAAGGCTAGCTCCCACTTCAACCATGCTGGTCTTTCTCACTTTCACTTTCCTTTTTGAAAAGTTTTAGGTTCCCCTCTTTATTTTTTTGTTTTTAAACTATATAAAATCACTCAACAGGAATAAATGACTCTCTAAAACTTCTGGGTTGTCTCCCTGGCAGCGCTTTCTTTAAAGCCATTAAGCTAGGCATATAGTGCTCAAGTAATGAATCCACCCAGATCCCAAGGTATATCAAAGCCAATTTTAATTAACAATGATTTATAATTTAGTAGTGAGCACAAAGTAACATATATCAAGTAATGACGAAGTCTAACTCTCTTCCTATACATCAGCATGTCATAAAAGAACAATTCGTGCACACAAAGTAAAGGCCAATGCATAGTATAAGCAGTTTCTTGCAATTTTATCGTATGGGAAACATAGAGAGGTGGAGATAAAGTTCCTCTCTCATAATAATTGCAAATAGGAGCAGCAAGCACATGCATATCACATATATCAAAATCATCATTTGCAATGGTAAAAGGCAACCCATCAATATAATCCTTAATAAGCACAAACTTCTCCGATAAAGTGTAGTAGGGAGAATTCAAAAAGATAATAGGACTATCATGCGTGGGTGCAATAGCAACAATTTCATGTTTAACATAAGGAACTATAGCAAGTTCATCTCCATAAGCATAATTCATATTGGCATCTTGGCCACAAGCATAGCAAGCATCACCAAAAAGGGATATTTCAAAAAAATTCAAGGGATCATAACAATCATCATAGCAATCATCCTTCGGTAAGCACGAAGGGGAATTAAACAACGTATGAGTTGAAGGGTTACTCTCATTAGAAGGTGGGCACGGGTAGCTAATCCGTTCTTCCTCCTTTTGTTCTTCGCTCTCCTCATCATCTTTTGATCCAATGAGCTCACTGTTTTCATCAATTTCTTCTTCCATAGCTTCCTGCAAAATATTAGTCTCTTCTTGGACAGCGTTGACTTTCTTCATAAAAGCATTAATATAGTAATTGTATTCATAGTTTTCATAGCAATATCCAAGTATAGCAAGATTTTCCGGCCTATAACCATCATCATCAAAAGCTTCATACTTTTCAAACAAAGCTTCAATATCATAGGCAGCCTTAAAAGCAACAAATTCTTCTATTTGTTCCACATCATAGTAATCATATATACCATTAGCATAGGAAGCTAAGGTTTCATTATCGTTAAATTTGCATGAAAAGTGGAGGTGTGGAGCCTCCATCCTAGAGCAACAAGTAATATCATATCTCAAGCATAGATTCCAGGCATACCAACGCAACATAATAAATTGATCCCATAATAGTTTCCCTTTTTGTGTCGGGCAACAATCCCTAAAGTATTCACGTTGATCCAACGTGTCTCCCATTATAAAGTTGAATGGGGCTTTCTCAGGATTATCAAAGTAGTACGTAATATCTTTCGCATAATGAGAATCGAGGGTTTTAGGAGTTACCCCATCCTCATGAGTAGCAAGTACAGCTAATTTTTTTGGTATTTTGCATTCCATATCCATAACTAAAGATAGAGAACAACTTAGAACAGCAAATAAAAATTACTTAGTGATAAAGCAAACAAGCACACACGAGAATATTCACCCCATGCTATGACTCCCCGGCCACGGCGCCAGAAAAAGGTCTTGATGACCCGCAAGTATACGGGATAGTTGTAGCCTCTTTCGATAAGTAAGAGTGTCGAACCCAACGAGGAGCTAAAGGTAGAACAAATACTCTCTCAAGTCCTATCGGCCACAGATACGACTCTACGCACGCTTGACGTTCGCTTTACCTAGAACAAATATGAAACTAGAAGTACTTTGTAGGTGTGATAGGATAGGTTTGCAAGATAATAAAGAACACGTAAATAAAAAGTAGGGGCTGTTTAGATAAAGATACAATAAAGTAAATATAGCGAGTGTGGAAAAGTGGTGGTAGGAGTAGTGGAATTGTCCCTAAGCAATTGACTACGTTACTAGACCGATAACAAGTTTTATGTGGGAGAGGCCACTGCTAGCATGTCATCCCTGACTTGGAATTCTATGCACTTATGATTGGAACTATTAGCAAGCATCCGCAACTACTAACGTTCATTAAGGTAAAAGCCAACCATAGCATTAAGATATATTGGTCCCCCTTCAATCCCGTATGCATCAATTTCTATGCTAGGTTGAAGCTTCTGTCACTCTAGCCCTCCAATACATAGTCCTATCAACATACAACTAACCCTATGGTGTGATCCACGCGCGCGCTCATATGATGGGCACCAAAGGACAGCAACATAACCACAAGCAAGTTAAATCAATCATAGCAATTCATCAACCACCAATAGGACAATGAAAATCTACTCAGACATTATAGGATGGCAACACATCATTGGATAATAATATGAAGCATAAAGCACCATGTTCAAGTAGAGGGTACAGCAGGTTGCGGGAGAGTGGAACGCCGTAGATAGAGGGGGGAAGGTGATGGAGATGTTGGTGAAGATGACGGTGGTGTTGGTGAAGATCGCGGTGATGATGATGGCCCCCGGCAGCGTCCGGCACCACCGGAAGCAAGGGGGAGAGAGCCCCCCTTCTTCTTCTTCTTCTTCCTTGACCTCCTCCCTAGATGGGAGAAGGGTTTCCCCTCTGGTCCTTGGCTCCCATGGCATGGGAGGGACGAGAGCCCCTCCGAGATTGGATCTATCTCTCTGTTTCTGCGTTTTCTGATTCTACGCCTTCACCGTTTCCTTTATATCTGGAGATCCCTAACTCCGATTGGGGTGAATCTTTCACCCAGATATTTCTCATAAAATTAGTTTTCTTGCGCCAAAAGAAGAGCGTCAACCGCCTTACGGGTGGCCCACGAGAGCCCAGGCTGCACCCAGGGGGAGGGCGCGCCCCCCTGTCTCGTGGCCACCCCGGACACCATTTCGCGTTGATTTTACTTCCCAAAAATCATAAATATTCCAAAAAAATCTCCGTCTGTTTTTATCCCGTTTGGACTCTGTTTGATATTGGGTTTTTGCGAAACAAAAAACATGCAACAGACAGGAACTGACACTAGGCACTGGATCAATATGTTAGTCCCAAAAAATAGTATAAAAAGTTGCCAAAAGTATATAAAAGTTGAATAATATTGGCATGGAACAATAAAAAATTATTGATACGACGGAGACGTATCAGTCAACCAGACAAATACGGAGCTATACGCTGAGCCAGTGACCGTATAATCACCATATCTCGTATACAATGACCAAAGTGAGCTATCAAGACAAGTTCGATGACCGCCAATGCATTTTACTCGGTAATAAACGACCAGGATTGAAGGGGAATCCAAATTTGCTTCGTCTTCTGTCCTTGAGCTCTTGACAAACCAATGCACTATACGGTTGTCCGGCCACTCCACCCCAGAGCTCTCACCAAGCGTCATTCATGCCACCGCGCCGCACACTCGGCGGTAAGGCAGCGATGGCATCCCGCCGCGCCGAGTTCCTCACCGCCCACGACCGCACACAAAATGGTAGGGAAGCGATGGCATCCCGTCGTGTCGAGTTCATCACCGCTCACGACCTCACAACTATGTGGGAGGAATTTGAAGATGCCAAGGCCTAATGGGCGGTAGAGCAAGAGGCGGCCAAAGCCGCACAGAGGGAGTGGAAAAGTCAGAAAGCGCTCAAGAAAAGAGAGGCCCGCCGCCGCAAGAACGAAAAGGACGCACGCGCTGCTGCGGAGAGGTCGGTGGAGATCCAAGCAGGGTGGGGTGTCGCCGACAAAGCCGGGAAGGAGAACGACGTTGTCTGGCCAGCATGTGATAAGTAGTAGTACTAGTATAGTGTGTGTGTGTGTGTCTGTGTCTAAGTACGACCATGTACCAGTACTACTAGTTACTAATGTAGTTTTTAGAGCAAATTACCAGTACATTAGCCTAGACTAAATGGAAAAATTCCTATCCTAAGCATCAAATGGCATCTCTTTCTCTATAGGAATTGAGATGCATGTCATCTCACTTCCTATGATTTTCATATTCCTATCCTATAAATGAAAGGAGGCCTCTGTTGGAGTAACTACTGTAGCTAGCAGTACTGCTGGTACAGTAGTTTTCTTCAAGAAGCGGAATTCAACGAAATCATGATGGTTCCTTGTCCGAGCAACTTCAAAGTGGGAAGTGGGCCTGTGATTTGACGGCTCATTAGTCATTGTTACTGCGGCGCGACAACCTGGGTGACTCTCCCTTGGAGTTCTGCGTGCATGGCAAGTGGACCAGGATGGTCGACGTCCCACATGTTGGCGAACGGAAGTATTCTTCCCGATATCGAGCATCAAGGAAACCGCGTGGTATAGTATCACTGTTGATTGGTTTGCAAAAAAATTGTAATCACTGCCGATTTATAATTATTTTTTATTTCTGATGAATGCTAGTGTTTCAACTCTTACGACGAAGGGTGCCAAACATGGCACGTGTTGGATGTCCCACGCGTCAGCGAAAGGAGTGGGACATGAACAACGTGGTAGAGCCCAGCGTAAAAAAACATCGTGGTAGAGCGTCTCCACTTCTTCCACTTCTGGGTCGGAGACCACACGTAGTAGTACTTAGTGGTATGAACGATACAAAGTGCGACCTGGAGAGAAAGACACGTCTAGTTGGAAGGTCTTGGGACATACACGTAAACAAATATAAAAGTTAATATGTGCCTCCAACTAATATAGTAGTAGTAGAGTACTTAGGCACGTACTCCATAACATCACCGTGCATTGCACGTACAACTTTTAGTGGTAGTACGTAGTAAGAGACAAATGTCGCCCAAGAGTTCCCTTCTCGACCCACTTTTGGGTGTTTGGTAGAGTGTATGGAGGGTGCATGAGTCCACACTAGTTTAGCACAAATACACTAGAAGCATGCATGAAGAGAGCATGCATGAGGAGGGGTGTTGAGTTGAGCATGCATGAAGAGGGGTGTTGAGTTGAGCATGCATGAAGAGGGAACAACTATGCTGAGACGAGAACGCAACCAACACACCCTATATTCCACGCATATTCATACCATTTGTGCCTTTCTACTTCACTTACTGTGCTACATTACTCAGGTTCGTACGTCCACTCCTGGGTACATGTCCGTCTCGTAGTTCCAATCCCACGTGTTCTTCATATAGATGGAACAATCCTTGCATAACACGTGCACCTTGATGTTAGATGTCTCACGTGTTGGCAAAAGAATGAACAAAGCTCACGTAAAAAAATAGAGTGGAAGAACATAGATTTCGGATGACTGAGAAGGAGCAAGGAACCTCGTGGTGGAGCGTCTGCACTCATAATATTTAATATTATTCAGCGATATAAAATTAACCAATCATCTCCATAGTGGACTAGAAGAGTACGAAACATGGCAACCCAGTGTAGTTACATCATACTAGTACATGGCTAACCCACGCTATCACCATATTTCTTGGCTTCCGTGTGACACCTATCTCTAGTAATCCAGCAGCCTGTATCGCTTCTCCCTCCTCATCTCTAAAGTGCGGCGGGCTGGCATTTTTGCCGTCTATTAAGGTCGGTTAACTCATCACATGTTAGCGACATGCCAAGAGCATTCTAAAAAAATTCCTTTCATGTTCCGTTTTCAAAAAGAAAAAAATCCTTTCACGTATGAATTTGCCTATATGCTTTGAGCAACTTGCATGTCCTATACTGCTCCTGTTTGATACTCTAACTTAGCTAGAGGTTAGACTAACTCATGACTAACCCTGAACTAACTGTAGCCAAAGAGGTGTTTGGGTGACAGGGTTAGATTGACAATAAATGCGCTTGATGGAGAGAGAAAATTGATTTTTCAGTGGTCCCAATGAGAACTATCTCCAGTTAGCACCTCTTGGATGGGATAGTTTTTTTTGGTGGGTTCGGTGCAACTTGCTCCCATTTAAACCCTCATGCTTGGATACTTTAGGGCTATTTGAGCCCCAACTAGTTCAAACTAACTCTAACCCATGGATCCAAACAGGGTCTATGGCCAGTCTCGACACGGAGCAGTCGCGTGCACCGGGAAGCGGTGCTCTCTCAGCCGTCGCGCCACTTCAAAGCCAGCGCCAGTGAGAGGTCGCCTCTGCTCTGGTCGGGCATTAATGCGGCACTGACACTCCAGGACGATGCTGATCGTTTCACGCAGGAAGCGCGCGCTCGCAATGGAGTATAGGTTTTGAACCGTTTCAGGTGTAGTACTGGTAGTTTGCAAAACTACTCAATTATTGCACTCAATTTAGAAATTGTGGTAAAAAATGTTACTCCACAACATGCTTCCCTTCTCCTTCCTCTTCCACAGCCCACGCACGTCCGCGGGAAGCGACCGGTCAACCCTTATATAGGAGTGCTAGCATAAAAAGATGCATGCATAACCACTAAAATTTCCATATTAAAGCGCAGCTCCGGCGGGAGTATGGCATATGTTGTTACCTTCGGCCGGGCCATGGCTACTGGGCGACGGTGACCAGAGAAGAGGCGGCGGGAGGGGAATGAATGCATCTACTATTTGGGTTCGCCTTCTGACTTAAATAAATGTGTAGAATCACGTGTACCCGTGGGTGCACAAATTGTAACATACGCGTCTGCTTAAGTGGGCGTCACGTAACTGGTGTGTGTGTGTGTGTGTGATATTGTGAGAGACAGAGTGCGTGTGTGCGACTCTACTCTTCGGACATGTACTCAACCTTTTGCATCAGGATATAAGTATAATGGTATTTACTTTAGCTAGTGATTTACGTGGCCATGTTAACGTGGTTGTGTCAAAAAAATGCCACTTCCTGCTCGTGATTTGCGTTATATAATTACAACAAGATTCTCGTGCATTGCACGGAACATCAATATGCATTTTTTTACAAAACACCTGTTGTGATTGACCCATGCAGGAGTAATCCCATGTGTAAAAACTAATGATATCTCGAGAATTTTATTGGAAAACTGGTATCTCGAGAATGTCATTGAAAAAATGAAAGATGAGAGATAAGGCGAGGAGGAGTGGAGCGTGGTGGTGACTGGTGGTCGGAATGGGCGGAGGCATGGGGATGGACGGCGCCGGCAGGCGACAGCGGCCACCATGCATGCTAGATTGTTCCAGAGACTTATTCCTTTTTTAATTACTGAGCAATGAGGTTGTGGGAGATAATGATGTGGAGAGAGGTGCGGGTATCTTTTGTAAAATTATCATAGTTTGATTTCTATCCATTAGATATAGATCATACGATGTGTATTACAAGATGGCAGGCACACCATCATCGCCAACTCGTTTTTTATAAGGGTACAGATGATAAGTTTGCTGACTACTAAAGTAAAGTGGAATTTGTCCATGTTATGCAAGTAAATAAAGGTGATTGTTTATCATACGGGTAAGGTTGGATGAAGGGTGGTAGGAACAAATGCTCCGCCTAGAGCATGTGTGTGTGAGATGGAGTCTTAGTGTGTGTGTGGGGTGTGTGTGTGTGAGAGAGAGAGA